>NW_008582219.1:0-22251 GCF_000691845.1 Merops nubicus | reverse complement strand
TGGAGATAAGGATTCTTTGTAAATTAAAAGTGTTTGAATTTCCAGTGAATTTTTCTAGCTTGAGGTGAAACAGTTTTTCTCCAGGAAGCAAAACTGGAACAATCACTCGCTCCTGCTAATGGCAAGTACAATTTGCTCAGAAATAGAAGTCAATGTTTCTACTCTGTGGGTCGAAGCTATGCATCACTGCATTTAATTTTAAGAAATTACAGCTCCACATGTGCTGCTACGTCCTGTATAATTAATCTTCCGACAAATGGGCCACAAAGATCGTGTGGAATATCGCTACTCATACTTGCAGTTTCAAAAGGAGACACCCATTTTAATAATTTGCAGTTGCAAATTACTCCATATTAAAAACATTAGGTAAATAAGGGCAAAGTCTGAAAAGGTTTGCCCAAAGCAACACTAATCACCTGCTCTCAGTACTAATCGCTAATCTTGCGTGAGCCTTGCAGAGATAGCGGGGACAGCAGAAATAGCTGCAGAAACACACGAGAGCAGCATTTGAGAAGGGTGTACTGCCCAATGCTGGAAGGGCACAGCTGGTTTTTTTCCTGCGAAAAACACCTGGCAAAGTTACTTCTTGGTAGCAAGTTTGCTATTGTTTATGTTATTTGACAGAGCATTTTTCAAGGATGTGATTTTAGGATCGGTTTAAGTTAATCTAAGCCTACAAAAAATGCCATTTATATTGCTGCATCTGAGAGATACCAAACGGAGATTCCTGTCCAAGTCTGGCCTGATAAATTGGTTTCATGAAAGAATACTGCCAAGAAGTACTTATGTAAAAGAGTTAAACTTAAGTTTATTCCCAATACTGGATGCTTTGTATTCAATTGCTGAATCCCTCATGCCAATATCCGTGTCATCACCCACATGGGCGAACTGCATTATCTACATTCTCACCAAAACAGCCATCTTCTCTTTGCAGCTTTTCAGCCAATCCTAATGCATCGCTCATTTTGTCTTCTGAAAACTTTTTCCTGTGCTCATCTGCAGCAGCAGGAGTCTTCTGCTCTTCCTCCGGATGAGCTTCTTTCTCTAGAACTTCTTCCCGCTGCACAACAAAGACATTAAACATGTCTTCAACAGATGTGTTGCAAGGAAAAAGCAACAAGAAAAACGATCTGGATATTACAGACTACGCTTCACCCTTAAACCAAAACATGTGTTATTATGATGGGTGAATGATTCTATCCGAAAAATGTCTCCTTCAAACACTTGGAGAAAGGTAAACGTCAGGGGTCAGAGAAAAAAAGAATGAGGAACTTACAGAAACACGAATATGCTTTCCTAAGCCTAAAATATCCTCACCAATTTGCTCTAGTGCTTCCAGAAATTTCTAGTCAAAAGAGGAAAGGAGATTCCCAACAAAATATTTCTTCAATACCTTTCAGTTTTATGCTCTGCCATGTTATGGGCAAAGGACATTTATGTTTGTGCCAGTCCCGCTTAGAAAAGGCAATAATGCAAATACCTTTTTTTCTTCTGCTTCCTTCATGGCCTTCAGCAGTTCAGCTTCTTTCACCCTGTTGTCATGCAGGAGCTTGGCTATCTCTTCATAACGTTTCTCATGGTCCTGATCATCAAGACTTGGTGTGTTCAACGCTCGCAGCCTCCACCTGGTGTCAACACGTTTCTGCTCTGCTTTGGCTAAATTTTCTTCAGCCACCTAATAAAACATCTTGCTTACCAGGAATCCACCTACTCTGTTTCACGTCTGCAGCCTTAGATACAGATAAGGTAGGATGAACTAGGTGTTCTCAAAGACCACGGTTAGATGTCCCTGCCAGGGCTGCACCTGCAGTGCCACTCCTCCATTCCTTACAGCAGGCTGCCTCATCTGGCAGGGCTTTCTTCTCCTGTTTCTTCAGCCTTTTTATTCTTTCCCTTACTGAGGGTCTTTTGTAGTTTTTGTTTCGTTAGCTGGGTTGTTGTTTTTTTTTTTTAAATCTTTAGGGATGAGGCATCAACTCTCTCCATGATTTTGGGATTTTGCTTTCCTAGCACAGATTTAATATGATTTAAAGGTGCAGTAAACATAAGATTGATACCTGGATGCCAATACTTCCACCCACATCCATCTGCTTCCAAAAACCAAAGGCTGTTTACAAAAATTCAGACCCATATGTTTATTTCTAGACAAAATATAAATGCAGATGCCAAGCATATGGGCAGTGGGTTAGCTGCAACGATTTTTCCAACTGTGCAGTTACAAGTTCTGAGCCTGAAAACCTGAACAATTCCTAATGTCAGGCTACACACATACATCACTGTGATCTAGGAGACAGCTTCTACAGCTGAATCTCCTGCCAAGTACTACCAACTGAAAGCTCCCTTGAGGTCTGCTTTCATTTTATTACAGTTACAAATAAAACATATTCCTTAATAGGAGGATGACTTATTTGGAAAAGCACTTTTGAGCCTTATATGACTTTTAAGTCCTGAGAAATAAAGAAAAGTTAATACTGATGGCAGGCCCTGAGAATTTCAGTATTATATAGCTGTTTGGACACTTCAGTCAGATTTTTGAAAATCTCAAAACTTTAAACATATCATCACAATGGATTAATATAGGTATCTAGAAATTAGATTTATTTAGAAAATGCTTTCATATGAACTTCAAACTAGTTAACTGCAATTAAAATACTATTAACTATTACTACTTGTACTAGTCAGAACACTAACTCCCCAAAGCATGTTAAGATCTGGTCATCTTACTACCTGAGCTTTCTTTTTTTCTTCTCTCTCTATTTCCATCAATCTCTGAACAAGATGATCTTCCAGATCCACCTTCCTTCGATGGGCAGCCAAGTCTTGTTTCATTTCCTTTGTAACTGCCTCTTGATCTTTGATTAGAGGCTGCCAAACAAACAAACTCTTTTTGCTAAGCTACTAACCCAAATTTGTAATTTTGTCTTTAACATTTAACATCTCTATAACATTTATTAAAATTTCATTAAACTAGTATTTTAATATATCCACACATCTCATCCCACTACATATCATAACTGCCCAAGAAAGCGATAGTCCCTGCTGTTTTATCTACTTAAAATTACACTAAGCCTAAGTTATCACAATGGTCCATCAGGTTGATACTGATGTAATTCCATTCCCTGGATTCCAGTGGAGAATAAAAGTAGAATTCCAACTTAAATCAATTATATTCATAATGAAAATATTCTGCACTTTTATGTCACATCTTACCCAAAACCTCAAAATGTTTCAAAAATATAAATCAAGTTTCATGGCACAGGGAGTTATAATAAACACATCTGCAGCTTGACTGCAGAGATAATTTGCCAAAGTAGTACAAACCAGCAGTGGATCTAGGAATAGAATTTTAACTCTCACCACCTTTTCTTTACATTCATCAGGGTATATCTACAGTTTTCTGGAGAAGCTATAACCCCTTGCCAGGCCTGCAGAAATCTACTGAGCTGTGTCAGCAGGGAAGTGAAGCAAAGTTAACATAACACAGCCTCCTAAACCTGAGTATAGCCCCTCAGTGACAGCAGCGACAGAGTCAGTGCGGGGCACAGAAAGCCTGTCTGCACAGAGTCTTGTGGGCACACACATATCCTCAGTTAGTTAAATAACTGTTACCTTTCTAGCCTAAAGAGGACGATCACTGCAGAATTAGTTCCCTCAAACACCTGACTTTACATGTACTGGGACACAAATGAGCTTAGCCTGGTTTGTGTTATGTAGCCGCAATACAGCTGGCTGCCTATTTAACAAATAAACCTCAAAAATTTAGCCCAGTTATGTTCAGCATGGGTTATAAAAAGTTTGTGGCCAAGAGCTTTACAAATATAAGCAGACACATGATTCAAAATCAGGGTTAGCTCTCTGGGTGCCCACTTTTGCTTGAATTCCCTTGGATCTGCACATCTGCAAGATTGGCACATGTAGCTCTGACTTCTAAACACTTCCCTTACTACTCCTAACCAAAACGGACACTTCTAAAACCTTCCATTGTCAGCCTTGCTTTTCAGTATTTTATAATAATATATAATTGTTGACTTAGATTTACCTTTTAAATGTATTGATTAAACCCCTTTATTAGTGAATAGTAACCTTGCTGAATTATAAGCCCGGCATCTGAAAAAGGAACTGCACATTCCCCATGAACCATCCCTCCCTTTTTGCTTAATGATGTTGTTGGCAATTAGACACTTTTTCATCAACTACATCAATCTGTTATGCTGTTCTCTCCAGAAAATGTAGACGTATCTGGGTATCACAGAAGAAAATGTGGGAGTTTCTGGGATAAGGAACATATTGTTATAGACTTAGTACTTATTTACACGTTCCTTGCTTCTCTCAACCAGCTAGGCACACAGCTAAATCCTGCACTGACTACATGATACCACGATAGAGGATATTGGTATTGTCTCCCAGGTAAAAGTGAGTTCTACTAATGCTTTTATCAACAGAGGGTTTAATTAATTAACATAGCAACAACAGAATGTTCTGCTACATTAATTCTACAAAAGGTATCAGAGAGAAAAAAAAAAGGGCCCCCTTCTTCCTGGTTGAATGAACACAAACAAATCTGAGAACTGCAAAGGAAGAACTATTTAATATAAATGTCAGTATAGTTCTCTAATTACCTGCTCAAAAAGCTCTCTTTGTAATTCAAGTTCCATCCATTGTAATTCTACATCTTGAACAGTATCACCTGTTTCCTGCTCGCTCATGGATGACTTGAGGAGAAGAGAAACACACAAGCATTGAGTAAAGGAGAAACTCCTCTCCCTCAAAATAAAAAAAAAACACTAGCAAGAATAATGTTGAAAACCTGAAGCCACACCCTACTTCTAAATTCTAATTAACTTTCTCTCACACCATGAATAACAGAAAGCATTGCATAGTGAAGGTATAGGGCAAGGTGGAGAAGAGGCACAGGAATACTTTTGCATCCAGCCAAGCATACAAGGGAAATGTCAGGTGTGACCTAGCACTAGTAACCTGCCAGATGCAGCTCTGAATTGAACAGGGAGTCTCTGAACCCCAAATGCTGCAGAGGACACTACACAGACAGGGAAGTGGCCATTTTGTTCCTGGCAGAACCTGTGCTGAGCTGGAGCTAACGAATCTCACAGTGCCCTGGCTGCAGAAACAACCACACAGCTGCACTGTGCTCTGCAAAGCATGGTGCTGAGACACGAGGAACAGCCCTGCAAAGACTCAGTTTGTGCCCACGGGCTTTGAAAGCTTCCATTCTCAGCATCTGCATGGCACGGTGCCTGAGGTAGTGAGCAGGGAGCAGAGCCAGGCCTGGCCAGAGGCCGCTGCGGAGCCTCTCAGTCAATGGCAGAGTTAATTTGCAATCTGGACACACGGCCCACAGACAGCTGAGAATTCACTAGTCCTTTAAGGAGCTCCTTACATTTTTCAACACTGCTGATATACAGATTAATCTGGCTTTTCTCAGGAATTTTGCCAGTTAAAGCAAGCCAGTGGAACACAGTAAGTGCCAAATAAAGCTGTTAAATTATGCATTTGCCACCTAAAGCAGTTCATCTCATGCTAAATATACCTCTGGGTTCACAAATCATGGTACATCAACTGAAATTTTACTTATGTGGTTTTTCCTTGTTTGTTTTCACTAATAAACCCTCAAGAAAAGAACTGCTGGAGCAATACTCAGCCTTCCTCACCATTTCACCATCCAGATGTTTCGGTTGCACTTGACGCTGATCTTGCTGGCATTTCAGAAAACTCCTTCTTGAAGCATCGAGAAATTGTAGTTCCTTAACTTTCAGTTCTCTTTTCACAGCAGCTAGTCTTCAATGTCAAAATAAACAGAAACAAGGGGACTTGTATATACAAGAGGTCAGTACTAAAGAGCACAAACTTGCACTGCAGTTATCCATTAGTTACTGTGAGCTAATCTCTAACTTACAAAGCTTAGGACAGTTGCTTTCATTCTTGTAAATTGTCTAGTTTTCATTTACAAGACAAAATTAAATGCACAGACAAGCAGACATCCTCTAATAACCATGTACTCAATTAAGCTTTGAAGTCCTATGCTTTGTTTCTGTTCTACTTTAATAGGTTACTATTGCAATGATCCAGAACGGAAAACTATTCCTTAGAATAATTACCAGTGTCTGGTACCTCTTTCTGCATGAAATTAATCCTAAGTTTATTTGGAAAATACCAAAAACTTTCAAGGAACAAAAGAACAAACTCAAGAATCAGATTGCACAGAAAGGCTCACTGCCCTCTTTTTTAAAAAGCCACAAATTTCTCTGTAGGTTATGGAGGTTTAAGAGAAATGCCTTGGTAGTATTAGGTTAACAGTTGGACTTGATGATCTTAAGGGTCTTTTCCCACCTAAATGATTCTATGATTACTTCTAGCTGATCTAAAAAACTATGGAGATGCTGACATTCTCTTAAACCTTCACAACTGCAAAATGTACAAGCTAACAGTTCAGCTTCGGGACTATCACAAGTCCTGCTCAGCCACTGATATATAAAGCCATCTTTTTTTTTTCCCCTTAAATCCACTAGGAGTACAAGAATGTGTACAGCCACTGATGCTATAAGCCACTCCTATATCTGCAGTGTGGTTCTGCCCACAGTGCAGGTCTGAAGTCTCAGTGTGCAAACACACATCAACTGACTGCTTAAGAGCATTCAAAATCCAAAGAGACCAGACAAAAGGCTGGGAACTGAGACAAAAATATGAAGTGACTTGGCTTCTGATGTGCTCTATTCCCTCAGGCAAAGAAGTAATACAATCCAGATCACTTCATTCCCACTCCAAAATCTGACCCACCAGACCAAAGTGTTTTCCCACACTACAATTTATACAAATTAGTGGTTATTTCTCTTTTACTCATGGTTAAAAATGGAATAGCAGTAGCCAGGCCCCTAATGATTCTTATATCATAATACTTCTGTTTCTGTTCTGCCAGCTTTTCTTCTTCCAGTAGCACTTTTTGTCTCTGTTCTTCAGCTTCTCGAAGTAATTTCTGCTTTCGATACCAGACTTCATCTTTGGCTTTCTGTTCCTGTGCTTTAGCTGCTAATTCATGCCCTAGCTGTCTAAATGGAAGGAAAGCACATGTTAATAATTCAGGCCATGTATCAAGAAATTACTTGATTACTTAGAAACTGATGACTGTACTAGCAAAAACCTGCTGAAATGCAATGTCAGGAAAGAGTGTGGCATCCCCTTTATGTACTGATAAAGTACACGAGGAAGAGTTACAATACTGGCTGTTATAATGGGGCATTTCAGATGACTTTGGGTATCTCCTTCCTCACAACCTTAACAAAAAGTAGTTTCTAAAAGTGCCTTGGCATTACCATGCCCACTGATTCTAATAGTGAGTGGAGAACTCCTGGCCCTTCACCAAGCTGGACACTACAAGATCACAGGTTTAGGCTCTGACTTAAAAGCTTTCAAGTTGGAAGATTTGCAGCCCAATATTTTCTGTGAAATAACAGACTTTTTGTTTAAGATAAAACCTGCTAATTTAACTTAAAAATGTGTCAAACACTTAACCTTTAGCGGCTATTTAGTCATCTTCCTGAATTTTCTTGCTTGAGTCTCTTCTCAAGCATATGCATTAAGAAGTGGAAAAGGCAATTGTGTCACCCTGTCCCTCCCAGCCTGATATGGTCTTCAACTTTCCCATTAATATCCCATTAATACCTTTCTCTTAAGTATTCAATTTCATCCTGTCTGATCCTCTCCCATTCCTGAGTTTGAAAATCCACAATGAACTTGGGATATTTATTAAATACAGGGTACTGTCCTTTTGAAAGTGGCATGAAGTCATCAAGCATATGTTGTGGATGGATATCTAGTGGTGTAGCCTCCATAAGATGATAAGCTTCCTTAATCACAGCATTAATATCCAGGTTGTTACGGTGATGAAAGAAATACTGTAAGACACACAGTTCCATTTACATTCTACAAAAGATTAAGCAAGTTTTTAATAGACCTATCTGGGAATAATTAGGTAAATTAGCAAGATCTGTATTCCAAAAGTTGACTTAAAAAGGGATCACTAGGTTAGCCCTAACAATAAGTAAAACATCAGCACAAATGACTTGACCCAAACCTCTTGAAGTTGTACAAGTGTCTTTTCCTTCTCTGCAATGGCAGCTGCACAAAGGACCTGGAAAGCTAGGTGTGAATTTAAGGTGTTCAATTGCCTATACAGACACCACTACCACCAGATAAACCTCCCTCCACGTCTGGTGTTCAAACTTGAAGCTTGGAAGTTCCTCTTCTTGAAGGACTATTCTTCCTGTTAAAGATCTTATTCACCATGAAATCTTTAAATTGGTTATTATTAAACACAGTGATAGTGTTGCCTGACTTCTGTCAAACTGACTGCTCATAAACACATTTTTCATGGTGTGACCCTTTGTATGCCTACAGACATATTTTCATATGAAAAAGTCCATGAAAAGCTAAACATAAGGAAACATCTTTGCTTAGCTTCAGAGAACACCAAATAATACTGCCTCACTTGCAAATCTGAAAGCAAAATAGTGAAGCAGCATGACAGAATGACTCTGTCTTGTCTCCACAGGCAGAAATCCATATCAGATCCCCAAAAATAAGGCAGAATTATTTTGTGGTTGATGAACTGTTGACATTTACAAAATGGCTTTTAGTGACCTTAGGAAGCTTATGAAAGCTTTCAGACATCCTGTTGCACGAGACTCCAGGAAATTGCTGAATATTTTACTCATGTATTGTATATTTGTCAGGTACTAGATAACGTTCAGAAACAGGTAGTAAGATATTAATGTAGAAATGAAACATCTCCTTCTAATCTCTGTAAACAACAGCTACGATGTTTTATGTGTCTCTGTAGGTATCACTGACCTAAATATGAAGATGTTTACCTCAAAATCCTCTGTTTGATTACAGCGAAGCAAGTGAGCTCTGGAACATATAACATAGGCAACAACAATCATCAGAAAGTATGAAGGATGGTTGGAGAAGATGTTGTCAAAGACTTTCAGCCACTCTTCCCTTGTTAGAACTTCAGATAACAGTGTTTCTAAAAGAGGCCATGCATAAACCTACAGTATTTGGGAACATTGACAAAATAATTCATTAGTACAATTTTACCATTCCTTTTAAAGAAATAATAGGAATTTTTCTTGTCTCATAACAAAAATCTATTGATTTATGAAAGAAACAGGAACTAAACCAGAATATCTGAAGGTAAGTTTTACCCCTCACTATAAACATTCAAAATTAATATAGAGTGATTATAAATAAATCTTGTATTTCACTGGATGCCTAAATCATCCATTTAGTTTTGTGAAGTGAATCTCACCCCTAATGATAAGAAAGGGTTATAAAACTATATTCATCATGCCTACATACGATTAAAAAAAAACCAAACAAATTAAAACCCAAAAACCCAAACGACCAAACATTATATTTATAATTTGATAAGTAGAATTTCAAGCAATGTGGACTTGAAAGCAAAGGACTTCTAAGAACTACAGTAGCACAGATGGAAGATCTATGATCATGGAAAAGGAAGAGCTGGAGGAAAACAATGATACATTCTTTACACTCCTGTATTATTCAACGTTATTTAATGAAAACTCCCTCAAAGAATTATGTCAAAATAAAGGACTAGTGCACTATCATTCACTGTAGTGACATTTTATATACAAAAGTTGGCTAGAATATTACCTGTGAAGTCACACTGTATTTTATTAAATGCTGGAGCAGTTCTTTGTCATGATGTGCCAAAACATTTTCCATCATACTAAGGACATTAACTGGAGGATTGGGAAAATACTCAAACCAGTGCTGACAAAAATTAACTGAAAGAGAAAAAAAAAAGCCCAACAAAATCCACTGCAGTCCAGTGTGATAGACTCTTGACAACCTTAAGGTTTGGTTACAAAGGCCATGAATTTAACAGGCAGTTTTAGGCAGCAAAACCTGTTTAAGATACTCCTCTCTCTCTTCTTTCCTAGTGTTCGCTCCCAAACCATTCCCACAGCACACAGCTCCTCCAGCTGCACTGGCATGAGTGTTTGTGTCAGTACACTGTGAACCAGACTAGGGAACTAATCTGGCTCAAAAATAAAATGAAAAAAAGTCTGTCTGCTATGGGACTAAGCGGTTGGAGGCAGATGGGAATACTTCAACTGGTGTTTCTGTCTGATGAAACTACAGCCTGTATTGAGTAATTTTAACATACTAAGAATAATTTCCATAAACTTGGATACTTACTAACATCATGTGTTTGCAAAGTGGGTATGTATGCTTGGCAGCACATACCTTCTATAGACTTAGCAGCAGCTACAACAACTAATTTAAGTGTAAAGCACTTTAATTTAGATTGTTTCTTCAGAAGACAGCCACAGCCAGCTTTCAGCCAAATGTCTTTTTTTCTGAGTTACCACATGCTTAGGACAACTAAACACAGCAAAACCTTAAGAGAGATCGTTCTCTTTCCACTGGGAGTGGCTGAGGGAGTGGGTATGTGACGACTTCTCCCATGTCTCAGAAATTTTAGTTATTATGGTATCATTATGCTAAGTACATTTGGTTTTGCTGATTAGACTTTATGATACTGTTTAACAGCTAACTTTTTTGCTAGAAACACTGTAAAAGGAAGTCTAGTATCTTGTTTTATTTGCAAGCAGTTTTTTAAGCATAGAGCTGCTACATATTCATTCCTGGCAACACCTTTAGAAGGGAGCCTGGTGACCTCTTGGGAAATACCTCATTCACCTCATCAGGAAAAGCTCCTTTGCATGGGAAAGTTTAAACATGTTGCAGCACATTTGGGTTTTTAAAATTATTGCTTACCTACCACCGTAGCAACAGCTTCAAAGCAGATCAGCTGGTTGTTCTGGAATAGTTTAACAAATGGGAATGCTAGCAAAGGGATGTAAGGCGTCTCAGCAAAGATAGCAGACCAGTGAGCTAGAGCTGATAAGGTCCTGTATGCAAAGGCAAACGAAGGTGTAGAAAACATTGATCCCAAACCAAACAAAAACATAATGTGCATTTTAGAACCATGAGGTAAAAAGATGGTAAACTTCAAAGTAGATGCAGGATTATACAAGTTATAAAACCAAAATTGCAGGTGGGCATTACTATTTAATTGTAGAATTTACTTCATAGCTGATTGCAGCTACTGGATACACTTCAGATCACTATGTGAAAATAAAAATCTATAATACTTAAATAAATATAAACTTCTATTTTACCTCTGTAAAACTCTCAGCAGTTTCCTACTTTTGATGGGATACTCATTTTGAATATTCACAAACGCACTGTGAGTGCCCTTATCTACCAGGCTCCTGAATGCTAAGTGGTTTTCAGGAAGTTGTAATAAGGAACGCCAAACAAACATCCTGCAATTAAAATGCAGACTTAGTCAGGCAACCTCTTTTTCACAGGCCAGTAAACACAAGCAATTTTATGTTGTGCAAGCATAAACATGCACACAAACATACCTGTACTTTGCTGGATATTCTCCAAATCCTTTCAATAAGGCCTGCAGACGTTTCTTGTTTAATCTGCCTGGCAGTTCGTTCTATATAACAGGGGATCAACCATAAATGTAACAACTTCTCTTTCACAATCTCTTTCTTTGCACTCTAATAGATGAGAGTAGCTAAATATTGAAGTTGCTAACATATATTAGAAAAATAAAATAATATGTAGTGCTGCCTGTTATGTAACCTGCAGTATTTCATCAACAAAAAACTATAATACAAAAGATGATTCATCTCCTACTGAACTCAAAGAACAGCCACCACTGATTTCAGTCAGAAGCAGATCAGACCCTGACTAAATGATGCAGTATTACATGATGGATAGAGCCAAACGATAAAGAATACTCCCATAAAGAACAGATTGTGCTGTGATCAATGTTACAGGATGATCTCTATATAGAGATATGTGCATATACAGATATATCTGAGAATACATATGAGGTGCAAGATAAAGACAGAGAGAGAAGATGACACAGTGATGACAGAATGAAAATACATGTAACAGCAATGCATCTTCCAAATAATTAATAAAAAATGAAATGGCTTCTAGGCAGACATTTTAGAAGTGCCTGTTTGGTAGCAGGGAAGCAGATCAGATCTAGCAATATCCCAAAGTATCACATGTTGCTCAAACAAATTCAGAGGTGCCCCAGGCTGGGTGGAGGTAGCTCTTGCTGTGTCGCATTATGCAGGAGTATGGGCTAAATGGAGACAGGAAATGGTGCTAAAACTCCCTCGGTCTCCTCTCTGCTCACACATCCACGGGAATCAGTGCCTGAACTCATTCTTTAATAAGTGGGCGAATATTTTTTTTCAATGAAATTTAAATGCTTCAGACTGGAGAACAAAATATTTGCAACTTCTTCCTACCTCTTTATTTTCAAGTGATGTGTTCACTTGCATTTTTAGCAATCTGGTTGGAATTTTGCTTCCTTTGGATTTCCAAGGCTGCTCTGACCTTCTCGAATTCACTCTCTTTGTCAGTTTATTTGCCTCTGATGTGTGCTTGGACCAGTCTCCTACGACTTTGAATGTGGGTGGTGGAGGCTAATATTAAGTGAAAAAACCGTGGTTAACATAATGTAAAACAGATTAAATAATACTATAATTTGATGTTTATTTTATATGCCATATTTTTGAGCTTGATTGCCATAGCAAGAAGAATAGACACATTTATACCGTAAATAAATATATATGGACTGTATACTCCTGAATAATTATTAAAACTGCTGTAATAAACTAGAAAGACTGTCAGGTTTATGTAGCTTCCAAACCAACTTCCATACCATGTCATTTCCTTGTTCAGCAAACACTAAAATATAATTGGGATAGTATAATGTGTCGTGTACTGTTCAGGTTATTTACTTTATTGTGTTTCTCAAGGTCAGTAAAATATTTTGCATTTCTATAGCGCCAGTTAAGAAGAACAGAAAAGACCTTTACAAACTTTAATTAGTCTTTAGTGTCAAGGAGGTATTAATTCAGCGTTGGAGATTGGGAAAGCACGTAACAAAGTGGATACCCCAGTTCACGTCAAACCGGCAGCAAAAGTGCACATGGAATGCATATGTGACACCTTTCCACATCCTTCCTCAGAGCCAGCTCCATCATTATCCAAAGCTGGTTACTGTTTACTTCAAAGACGTGGTGATTAAAGATACATGGAATTCTGGATTTAGAAATCTGACTCCCATTAACAAATTAATACAATAAGAACTGGTATTTAGAATGTTTGTTGTTCAGGAAGGATTAGGAGTGTGATTGCACCATAATGATGGATGCTTGTATCCAACAACACCGTAAGATGGACAAAATCACAGTAACAAAACCACCATTCATTCCTGCAGCCTAAGAGAGCATCAGTTGCAAAACATTTCCTAGAGGAAACGGAACAGAGGCAGCACAATTACGCTGTTTCCATCTCCCCCGAAACTTCATTACAAAAAGAAATTGGTCCAGACAGATTGCCATAGAAAGAAATACTACCTCCCCCTCCTCCCAACACCAGGAACACAATGATACATATACTGTAAAAACATCATATTACCCAACAATATGAAGTAGCTATGAAGCTAACTCTATAAAGCACTTTTTATTTGTAGTGTTAAATACAGCGCTCCAACACGTCTGCAAACTACTGCTGATACAAAAGTTACATAGACAAGTATCAAATTAAGTAAGATTCACTGCTGTTTTAAAAAATGTAAAATGCTCTACCTTATTTCCTTCCTGAGTCAAAGCTTGGACACTGTACAAATTAAGGCTACCATTCTCCATTACTGATGCAATATACCGTCCATTGGGGCTGATGGCTGCTGTACTAATTCCCTCTTCATGACTCCCAATGTCAAAAAGAAGTTTGCATGTTTCTATATTGATAAATCTCATAATATTATCTTGACTTATCACTCCAAGGACCTGTTAAGTTTAAAGGATTCATCAGTTAATACTGTCAAAGTAAAGCAAAGAGAAACACCCAAATCAGCAATGGCATTTCATCAAGCCAAAAGAGCAACTGAGCAAATATTTGGCACAGCAACTTTCTTTTAGTGCTAGATGGGCCCATATCCCTGCTGTCCCCCAAAAGCTCTCAAAGTATATGTGCTCAATCAAATAACCAAACACTCCAGTCCTAAGCTTTGTAAAAAGTCTGACCTGATTGGAACCCCCATCAAAACGGTCTGGGAGGAATTCCAGATGACGGACAGCTCGTACTTCTTGAGGCATCTGGATTATTCTTATTAGCTGCTTTGATTCTAAACACCATAAGTGAAGATGATTTGATTTTCCACCAGCAACAAAAATCCGGCCATCTCTGGATCACAGATGAGGTAAAGTTTCAGTAAGAATACTAGGATTTAAGTCAGCATTAGTTAAGAAGAGATTACACATTTCCTTCTGTGCCCTCAGATCACTTTTGAATCTGCCATTATTCCTGTCATACTCTCCTGAAAGAACAAAACAGCTCCTAAATAATACAATTTTCTTTTGTAAAGAATATTTTAAACCTTATTTCAGTGGTCATTAAAAATCAGCTTACTTTATTTCAACTGTTATGGGACTGTAATAAAAACTGCTCCTGATCCTTGATGAAAGTATCAGTCACAGCAGAGTTCAAAAGGTTATCATAGCATATAGCTCAATACTTCCACAAAACATTACAAATAAGGAAAGAAACCTGGTTTCAAACTACAATTTTTGTAGTCTGACTTTAGAATGTTTAAAATAGCAATTTACCTGGTAACTGCAAAGACCTTATAAAGTAGTGCAGAGCCTTCTACAGGAGTTGGCAAACGGTATTTACAGTGGAGAGTATCAAACTCCCATGCAAAAACAGAATTATCTTTGAAACAGCTGAGAATGGTGTCACTCAATGGAAGAAAAAAAACCTGTAAGAATATGGAAAAGGAACATAAATAGAATGTGTTGTTGAGGAATTACCTTTTAAATTGGACGAAAGTGCATGGCACAATAAAATACAGCCAGAAAACATGACAGTCTGGCTACTCCTGTGACTGTGCAATGCAGCTGCAAGGCCAGGCTCAGATCTCCAGGCACTGGGCCCCCTTCCTGCTTCCAGTCCAGGCAAGCCCGCTCTCCCTTGTGCTGGTTCAGAACTCACTGCACCCCTTCCCAAGCCACTTGCCTTCACTGAAATGACACAGTTCTTCATCTGTGTTATTTTTATGACTCTTAAACCATCTTGTGGAGGTTTCTGATGAGTGTCATAAAGGATGTAATATAAACAGCAGGAACATGAACTGATGAGCAGGAGGGGATGGAAGACATGAACAAGAACGCATTCAGCAGCTGCGTGTTCCATCTTCTAAAAACTAGCTTCAGCATTCAGACAGTAGCAAAAGCCTGCAAATGTGCTCTATGAAACATTCATCTTTAAGATCCTTAGTTTTATGTACAAATATTAAAAGTAAAAAATAGTTTAGGGATGTATTTTTGAACGATGAAATGTTGATTTTACCATGAGGATGAATGAAGATAAAACCCAAAAGATTGTACATGTATTTTTCAGTTATTCTGAACTTGTTTATTGTTTATGTGTATTCTCTTTTGCTAAGAAAAAATTGGATTATTTACATTTTTTTTACATCATCAGATACATTCTTACCCAATGATAAATTATTGGTTTAGATCAGAGGTTTTATTTTGGCAGCAGCACACACAGGTTCAACAAATTACCTGTACCTATAATTTTGAAGGTTAAACTGAAAATGTCTTCTGGTGTCTTAACGCTGAGGGACTACCTGAAGTCCTCATTGCCTGAGATGAACAGTCAGCACTATGAAGTTCAAAGTTTGGGTCTGAATGGTCTCTTGGGGCCTGGAAAATCTGTCAATCTGTGCATGTGGGGTAGGATTCAACTTGCCGTATGTCAGCGACAAATTTGGATGTTCAGGCCAAATGAGTCACTTGACAGTGAGCAAAGAGTTACCTGTGGGAAAAGAGTCTCCTCACCTACCAGAGTAATTCATTTTGAGACAGACTGAGCTGCCTGTCCTCCTTCAGAAAGTGAGGAAGTCTAGGCAATGAGTTTAGAGCAGCTGTAGATCTATCTTGTAGATGAATGAAGTTTAAATTTTGGTAAACTAGAATATTGAACAGTTCCTCATTTTCTGCTTTGCCCTAGAAAAATACCACAATGGTCACAAGCAGCTGCTGAATAAGCTGTGATGCTTTGAAATTGGTGATTATAGATGTCTTCTCTTAGCTCTTCTTTCTTTTTTCATCCACTATTCCTACAGTGTGAGGCTCACTCTCTGTTTTTTTCAAATTAGTTTTACCCCATACCAACGTAACAGAAGGTGTATGTTGGAGTGCAACTGGGCTTAGGTAAAGAGGCACCAAAAAGTACATTGTAGAGATTGTTGTGACACTGCTATGATGGCACAGGCAGCAAGCAAGAACCCAACTTTGGGCATTGAAAGTCAGGGCTGCAGTATAATAATAATATTGTTCTTTAATAAAGCATTTATCTGTATGTCTTAAATCGTGGCATGAAAGTAAGTATCATATCTCTGTTGAAAAGATGGGAAAATTAAATCCAGATTAATTGGATTATTTGCATAATGTCCCATCATAAAAAATAGAGCCAAACCAAAAGTGGAGGCTCTCAATTCCCAAACAGTGATGTATTCATTCAACCATAGTTACTATTGTTTGGATTTAAAGGTTGTTTTTATACTGTAACTTCCTGATCTCACCAAATTTTAGGAGCCAGAAGCCCCCTCCCACAGCCTACACAAAGATACTAAGCAGTAGAAAAATCTTGTCCACTAAAGAAATGCAGCCATCTTTGGAGGGAAGACATAATTATTTTAGCAACATGTACTACACAACTATTTTAATAAAGCAAACAAACAAAAATTTATGCATCATCTTCCACAGTAATTGTTAAGCATTTCAAGCTGGCAAAATTTCTGCCTGACCTAGGACACGGTGATGACACTCAAATGAGTAGCCTTGTCTGCAAAATCAGCACAGCCTTTTAGTGACCAGCCTGATGAGAACTTTGGTTTGAAGTGGTGTTTGTAAGATTATTCACTGCATGGCAGCAAGTGTGTAAGCAATGCTCAGGCACTGTATCAGTGCTTTCTGTAGTACTTATGCCAAAGTCTGGACATTTGGTGGCGCAGGCAGACCTGTTTAAAGCAGCATAATGCTAAGGAAGAGCTATTTAAACTGCTCTCTGACACAAACAAGTTGTCCTTCTCATCCCCTGTGTTGTTCCAGTGTACATGTTTGTGCAGCAAACTAAAGCAAAGAAACCACTAGGCTGAAAAGCAACAATTTTTGTTTTGCTGAGCTTCTTTTCAGCTTTCTTTGTTCCCACATTTGGTGCTTAGTGTGCATAAGAAGAGCAGCAGCTTTGGAACTAGCAGCTGAATGGGGTACGTGGTGGTGACTGGAGTTGCCACTGTGACACCAAAACTGCTTTTTTAATAGCACTCTTAAGTCCCAGCATCACTCAGCTTGGAATCCATCTCTGGAAGTCTTCTGAGCCCACCCCCAGGTCAAAGCAGGGTCAGTCTAGAAGATGGCTCCAACTTCCAGGTTAAATTGGGTTAGTCAAAGTCATATCCAACCAAGTCTTGTGTATCTCTAAAGACAGAGGTTATTTAAAAGTTCCCAGCAGATCTCTGCTACTACTGAGTCATGATTCCTGTGGTCTACGTGAAGTGATAGGATGACAGTTAAGGAGATATGCCCAAAACACACGGAAAAGATTCAGCTGTATTTTAAAAAATATTTTAAAGGACTGTGATTTTAGCATGCAGTGGTCCTCTGCTGACATACACTTGCTCACCCTTTATTAATTGCTCTTTACTCACCTTCTGTATACCCACAGACTGACGAACATTCAGCTTTCTTTTCCTTTGAAAGGTGTCCAGGTCCCAGAGTTGTGCTGTATCAGTGGATGTAGTGATGGCATACCTGCCCGAGGCATGGACAGAGATGGAAGACACCGAAGAGTCATGTCCCCGCATCCAACTAACCAGCTCCTTGGTTTCTGCAGGAGTTGACAAAAACAATGAAAAGGATATGAAAGCCACTTAATGTGAAACAACTACTACTTTGCTTTTTATTGCCACCACTATGCTGTGAAAGAGACTTTTAAGCATATCTATTAGATGACCATTTACCATCACAGCTCAAGAAACAAAGGCATCAGTCTTCATACAGCTATTACACCTGAGAGAAACATAACCATCTCCTCATCTCCTAGTATCTCCAAGTAAGTAAGATTTCAGAAGTTTTTCTTAGTTCTACACAGAAAGTCAACTTGCACAGGCTTGTTTAATTTAGCCTAAGAATCAGTCTTAAGAAGTCATGAACACTGTGATCAGGTAAGTTCAGCATGCTTCACAGGCAGATGTGAACACCAGCAGTAATCTCTAGAAGTCAGAATTAGCTAGAATTCTCCACTTGTCTTTACTTGTGGACAATACATATGATTAGGCAGCTCCCTGCAGGTGCAAGGAAGAACACCTGAATGACACCGGGCTAGGCCTGCAGAAAGGCACAGTCAGAGAGCAACACCTCATTAATTCTTGCAGAGCCCAAAATATTTTTATGCCGTGTATTGCATACTAAGAAAATAGTTTCTCTGACCATGTTGTCTCCCACTTGTGACTGCGTGACCACTAATCTTCCCTCAGCAACCACACTGTATTTGTGACAATTACACCATTTGCATTGGGTCCTTTGCCTGGCAGCCCATGGGGTGGCTACTGCTGACCTGCTGCTGTGGCATCAAAGATGGGAAATGGCTGTAAAGCAGCTCATAAAGCCCAACAATCAAATTTCTGCTGTGCTCACAGACCATTGAGTGCTTAAAGCTATTGTCACCTGGAAGGATGACACAGGATTACAGACTATGGCTTCTAAAGAAAGGGACAGAGCCCACCAACTAAGGATTACCCAATACACCTCTAAGGACAGTTCACCCAATACTGACTGCCTTACACAAGTAACATTTATATTTTAAAACATTCTCCAGTGTGACTTGGCATGTGGAAACAGCTGCAGGACTCTGTGGAATAATTAAGATTACTCTGAGTGCATCCAACATCTAAGGTTGGTCTTATGGTTGAAAGGAGAAGAAAAAGCACAGAGGATTTCAGGCTATAACTGACCCTCCCCCTCTTTTAGGAAACTGTGTGTTACATTAAAATCTTCACTAATAATATCAGACTCAAACCCTGAAGCTGCAGAGGAGTGACTCCTATAGCTTTTAAATAGGACTTAAATCCAGATGATATGAGCTACTACAACTGCACTTTTTGATAGGTTAAGATTCTTTTATGAAGATTAATTGTCTGTATCTTTCACCATTTAACTCCTAATGAAGACAGAGACACACAGCTGGCCTGTGAAGTCCATTTTAAATACTAGTTTTGAACAAGGATACAGATCTACTTGCATAATAACAGTTCTTCTAGTCTATATTGTCACTTTGTTCAAATATTTCACTGTAAATGTAGTTACAGTTCAGTTGCAAACGAACATAATGTGAACTGGTTTTGGTTTGACTTTATGCAGAGCACCTCATTCTAAGGAAATGTGAACAGAACTGCTTTAAAAAAGTTAACATACACTAATTGTGATCCTGTGCCAGATTTCAGTTAAACAGGTGCCTGTGTGACTCAGTGGGAACAAGAAATTTGGACAGAGCAAAGGAATAATTTACCCACAGGACAATAACCCACAAGGGCTCAAAGCTTTCTTTTTTGGGCAGCGGGCATGAATGAAAAAAAAAAAAAAAAAAACACAACAAAACCAAACACACACAGAAAAAAAAAATTAAAAAAAAAATTTGAGATAAAAACTAAAATGATACAGGGTTTCATAGGAATCCAGACCATAAGCCTTTAAATTTCTCCTCACCTGTATCAAAGCACTTAATGGAATAATCTGCCAAGGCCACCAGGAATTCTGTCTGCCTGCGAAGACCAAAAGCCAAAGCAGTGCAAGGCTGCATCGCTCGCTGCACGAGGCGGAACCTGCGTAGAAGTACACATCCGCATTGGGTCAGGAAACTGCTTCACAATGCCAAACTGATGGCACAACTTACTCACTTTCAATATGTTTCACTGAGAGAAAAAATAAATTAGACTATTAGGTTCATATTATTAATTGGTCGGTACCATCCAAAGTATAACTTCTGTGGTAGTATTCAAGTTCTACAAAATTGCTGTCTGTTCAGTTTAGTTATGAACTTCTGACCTTTTGGAGAAGTTAAATTAATAAAATAATATTTAGGGAGCCTGCCTAAGACACTGGCTTGTAGTTTCAGCTCTGAGCAAACTATGATCTATTTCCACATTCATGGAAAACTGAGGGTTAAAAGCAAAACTGTGGTGTGATGCCCAGGCAGGTTCCACACCCCTGAACGTTACAGATGTCAACACAATTGAAATCTCTCGATAGAAACATTCTTACCTGTTCCCATTCAAGTCAAACACATATATATTCCCCTGGTGGTCTCCAGCAAGTAGAGAATCTCCAGAACTGTCAAAAGCCACATTCAGAAAACGTATTGTCTTTGAATGGTATCCTTTGATACTATGTATTATGTTTGCTATAACTCTGTGAAGAAAGCAAGCAAAACAGCCATGCTTAGAGTTGTTTTATTATCACGTATTTCTCCATGACCTAGGATTAAAATGTTCCTAGCATATGGCTTTACAATTCTTATCATCCACAGTGTTCTATGAAAAATCTTCTTCCATGCAGCACATTTCTAATATAAAAAGAATATACTAAACAACGGAAGTCATTCACTATGTCATTAGGTAGTTAGGAGACAGGTAAAGCAGACGAGGGAAATCCACCACTCACGATCCTTTCATGTGTCTCCTAGCTACCTGGCTTGCATTTATATTATTAATGAATAACAGTAACATATATGCTGATGTATCATCTACCAATCTATCTGAAAGCCCAGTTCAGCGCTCAGCAAGGAGCCTGGCTCTTCATTCTCACTGTAAAGAAACATGAAAGAAAACAGGAAAGCTATGAATTACTTAAGAAACCACTCAGATTAAATGTGGAGGGCAATCAGTTTTGATAACACTTCTTTCCAGAGTCTTCAAAAGCATGAAGAAAGCCATTTTTATCAGTATTCAACTGAGACATTATGAATAAAAGTTGTTGTTTTTTCACATTCTACCCTTGTACTGTGCTGTCAGCATAAAATGGAGCCAGATGCAGAAACAAAGCCCAAGTGCAGACTATGCTGTAAGAGGAAGGTTCTTCCTGGAAGGAGGACATTAAGATTTGGCAGATCTGCTACTCCTGGATTTTTCAGCTAACACTGGGCAAAACAATCATTCTTTATCATCACTTTGATGCAAATTCAGTGTCAAACTGTCTAAAACTGCACAGGACATTGGCAAACTGATTAAAGAGGACAGGGCACCTGCAGACTCTTGTGACCACGGCTATATGAGATGCTGACAGGTGAGACACCAGCCTCTATGACAGCAGCATATGCAACCCAGCACTTGCACACAACTGTTGGTGTATGTTACAAAGTGTCAGTGAATACTGGAAGAAGGGCTATGCAGCAGTGGGAGCAAAACTACTTGCCCCTCATCCTGTTAACTCCATTCTTTTCTACAATAAAAGGGAAGGGCCATAAAAATGAAATTAGAGAGATGATAAACTGCTTTAAATTATAGTTACAATTTGGTGATGTTGGGGTCTTTAATGTCATAAAAAAATCCACAAGCAAAGTATGACTTCCAATTCTAAAAACACCTCGAAGCATGAGTTACAGCATCCCGCATGGCTTCCTCAACACAGCTTCCTGCCTTTCAAGAGTTCTTTTCCCACTAGACAATTCAGGAGAATAAAGTTAAGAGCTCACGAGGCTGCATCCAGATTCCCCAGGTGAAGCACCACATAGGTACCCCAAAGCAGCATTCCTACTGCTGCTCTCCAGCTTGGGCCAGCCAGAATCTTCGTAGCATTCCACGTTTCAATTAAGCTCCGGGAATTCACCCATGGCATTTTGGTCAGTACAATTAAAATAAACAACAGCAACAAAAATGGGATAACTTCCCAGCTCTTGCCCAGCCAAGTTATGAACGCCTCTGAGCACAGGAGTTTCGCAGCCTCCTTAGGGACCTGCTCCACCTTCAACGAGACCGTTTTTTGCATTATGCAGCCGGGCCCCCCCCCGGCTGTACTTCCCGCCTGCAGAAGCTCTCAG
>NW_008582218.1:9618-20643 GCF_000691845.1 Merops nubicus | reverse complement strand
GCCCGAGGCTGTGGAGAGGTGCCCTCCGAGACCGCCTCGCTTCGGCGTTTTGAGCGTCTTCACCTAGAGGAAGTAACTCTGGCTGTGAGGCACGTACGGAACTTAAACCCGGGGCTTTTCTCCAGGTGACGTTCCTGAGCTGTGGCTTGTAACGTATCTCTTAGGGGGGATGTGTGAGTGTGCTCTGACCCTCCACGGGCAGCAAACGGGTGCCAGAAAGCCCTGAAGATAGAATCCTAGATTAATTAAGGTTGGAAAAGACCTTGAAGATCATCAAGTCCAAGCGTCAACCCATCGACCCAACACTACCATGACCACTAAACCATGTCCCCAGGTGCCACATCCACACGTTTTTTAACCCCTCCAGGGATGGGGACTTCCCCACCTCCCTGGGCAGCCTGGGCCAAGGCCTCACCACTCTGGCAGGAAGCAAATTCTACCTCATCCAGTCGAAGCCTTGCCTGCTGCAACTTCAGCCCATTGCCTCTCTATCCTATCACTGGTTACCTGGGAGAAGAGACCAACCCCCACCTCACTCCAGCCTCCTGTCAGGGAGCTGTAGAGAGCCAGAAAGTCTCCCCTGAGCCTCTTCTTCTCCAGACTAAACACCCCCAGGTCCCTCAGCCACTCCTCACAAGCCATGTTCCCCAAAGCCTTCACCAGCTTTGTTGCCCTTCTCTGGACCCGCTCCAGCCCCTCAAGGTCTTTCTGATCCTGTGGTGCCCAAACCTGACCCCAGTGCTCAAGTTGTGGCCTCCCCAGTGCCACGATCAGTTCCCTTCTCCTGCTGGGCACAGGTTTTTTGACGCTAGGTCTGGATGCATCTCTTGGTTGGAGGCTTCTACCCTCTCTCCTTTGCCAAATTGTTGTCTCTTTGGATTTGGGCAATATTTTCCTGCTTAAAACATCTGTTAAGGGCCAAGGCTGCTCAGGAGCTCCTCCCTCACAGCCTCCTTTTCTGGACCTCATGTCTTTCAAACAGAGGAACCTGCCTCTTGGAAAGGAAGTCGATTCTCTACCAAGTGGCTTTGGATCAGATAAAGTAAAGACTTTTGGAACACCACCTCAGCTCCACTGTTGTTGGTTGGGTGGACAGCTCTCTGTGTGCCTCTTCCCATCCCTGCCTCTTTTACCCCAAAGGAACCCTGTCTGAATCTTTAGGCTGCCAAAGTAGTGTCTTCTTACATTGCTTTACGTGTGCTTTGTGAGGGGTGATTTCTGGGCACGCCATAAGCTGGGTGACAGGGATTTGCTGTGTGGCTTAGTGGGGAGTAAGAAAAGCCACGAAGGATCGGTGGCTGCTTCTTATGGTCATAATGACACTGAGAAGATGGCTTTGTAATTTGAGGCGCCGGGTAGGAGCAGTGTGGGGTGGCAAGCAGAGGGCTCAGGAAGGAGAGGCACACGACAAAGAGTTCAGAGTCAAATGTCTCGCCCTTTTTGCAGGCTGCAGACACCTTGGCTGTGCGACAGAAGCGACGGATCTACGATATCACCAACGTCCTGGAAGGCATCGGGTTGATTGAGAAGAAATCCAAGAACAGCATCCAGTGGAAGTGAGTGAGGGAGACGCTCTGAATCGGTGGTGGGTGAAGTGACACTGGGGTGCCAACGCCCTGCTTGGAGCACGGCTCCTCAGCTTGTGCTTCCCCCAGCTGGGCTGTGCTCATGGGAGTGATGAGGAAAGCTGAAGCATGTCTCTTCTACAGCGGAGCTGTTATTTTGCTACAGATTAAGTATTTGTGGTGCCTCGGGCTAGAAAAATGCCAGTTGTGGCACTAGATGTGCGGGAGAGCCCCGCCAGGCTGTGGGATGTAGGAAGACGTGCCAAACGTTGCTGTGCTGGAAGGTGGGGATGTAGAGCGGGTACAGATGAGGCTTTCCAGATGATCTGGCCTTGGCGTGGGATGGGGATGGCAATAAGGGAGGTGAAAACGTCTCTGAGGGCTTGGGGCTGGTGTGGAGGGCTCCAGGGGCTGACCCCTGTCACTCCTGTTTACTTGGCTCAGAGGAGTGGGTCCTGGCTGCAACACCCGTGAAATAGCTCACAAACTGATCGAGCTGAAGGCAGACATAGAAGACCTGGAGCAGTGGGAACAGGAGCTGGAGCAACAGAAGATGTGGGTTAAGCAGAGCATCAGAAATGTTACAGAAGACGTGCAGAACAGTCGATATCCTTTGTGTGAGCTGACGGCTCTGTCTCTGCGTTTGCTCGCCCGGTTGGAAAGCAGAGACCTGCAGGCTGTGTTGCTGCTGCCCTGCTCAGGGCAGATGGGGGATGCTGGTAGCCTCGTGCTGCTGGAAGATCTTGGGATTGCCTGGCTTTTTTTGCCAGCCTGGGAACCAGCTTTCTTTGTGGTGCACAGCTTCTCATCTGACTTTTTGAAGTAAAAACCACCGTGATGTTTACCATAATGACAAAAGTGCTTCTCTCCGAGTCACAGCTTTTTTTGGGTGCAGAGCTGCTCTTGTGGCTTTGCCTGTCTTAGGGTGTCAGCTCTGACGAGGATGTAGGTTGCAGACCTCTCCACTTCAGAGCGTGGCATGGAGAGCCTTCGGGGAATGGCGCTTCTGGGGCTCAGGAAGGAAGTGCCGGGTGCCTGCTGAGCTCTCTGGCTGCACACAAAGCTGCAGCTGTTCTCCTTAACCTTGGAAACATTAGCCTATGTGACACATGAAGATATCTGCAAGTGCTTCACAGGTGAGGAAACTGCTCTGTCATAGCGATGCGGCCCTGTCATTCTGTCCTTTTCCTCTGCATCAGGCACGGGGGAGGCTGGCCCTTGAATCCTGGGTTCAGTTTTGGGCCCCTCACTCCCAGAAGGACCTTGAGGGGCTGGAGCGTGGCCAGAGAAGGGCAACGAAGCTGGGGAAGGGTCTAGAGCCCAAGTGTGGTGAGGAGCAGCTGAGGGAGCTGGGGGTGCTGAGCCTGGAGCAAAGGAGGCTCAGGGGAGACCTTCTGGCTCTGACAGCTCCCTGACTGGAGGCTGGAGCCAGGTGGGAATCGGTCATTTCTGATCAGATCCAAGCAACAAGTGACAGGACAAGAGGAAGTGGCCTCAAGTTGTGCCCAGTGGTTTAGGTTCAATATTAGGACAAATGTCGTCCCCTCAAGGGTTGTCCAGGGCTGTGCCAGGCTGCCCAGAGCAGTGGTGGAGTCCCCATCCCTGGAGGGGTTTCCAAGCTGTGGAGATGTGGTGCTGAGGGACATGGGTCATTGGGGACCTGGCAGTGCTGGGGGAACGATTTGACTCGGTGATCTTAAAAGTCTCTTCCAACCCAAACAACTCTATGATTCCAGGAAAGAGGAGGCAGTGGACCATGGGCTGCCCAACAGCATCAAGTTAAACGTAGTGTGAGCTCTGATGCCGTCCTGGGTTTGTGTACCACCCAGTTGTAGCTTTCTGGTCACCATCAGAGGGGCCAGGTGGTTTCTTTTCCTTGTCTTTGAAGGAACTTAGCTGCAATTCCAAAGGGAGTCACTATGGGGGTATGCTGTCTTAGAAGCCCTTGATTTTAAGGGCTTGGGTGGACAATAATAGGAAGCAAATGTTGTTACATGGTAGAAATCTGGGTGTAAGCAAAAAAATAGTATAAAAAGTCGTCCCTCAGCTGCATCAGGCCCTGTACAAAAAAGAATGCGGGAGGGAGGTAGTGCAAAAAAGGTCAGAGGGAATAGACCACTTGCTGTGACCTCTCTCCCCTCTGTACAGCCTCCCTAAAGCTGTGGGGTGCCCCTGTAAAAAGCCACATGATCTGTCCCAGGGGGTGAAAGGGAAGGAAACCCATAGGAGTCTCTGGTTCTTTTCTATTGCCAGTTTTAATCATTAAGGTTGGAAAAGACCTCTAAGATCAAGTCTAACTGTCAAACCAGCACTACCATGACCACTAAACCATGTCCCCAGGTGCCACATCCACACATTTTTGAACCCCTCCAAGGATGGTGACTCCAGCATCTCACTGGGCAGCCTGGGCCAAGGCCTCACCAGTCTGCCAGGAAAGAAATTCTTCCTAATATCCAACCTAAACCTCCCTTGGTGCAACTTCAGCCCCATTTCCTCTTGTCCTGATGATAGCTGTAGGACCAAAAAAAAATGAATAGAAGCTCCCCATGGCAGGTGCAGCACGTGAGCTGTTCTCAGCTGCAGCACCGTGGGGTCTCAGCTCCTTTCTGCTTCGCTGGACTCGTGACCTCTCCCAACCCTGGGCAACTGCATCTGCTCACTTGGGCTGAGACTGGGGCTGCTTGGCCTGACCTCCCCCAGCCATGTGTCTCACCCATGCCTGACTCTACCCTCATCTTTTGCAAGCCCTCTTCTCACCCTGCACCAGCAGCTTGTCTAGTTTCTCATCTTTGCCTTGGTGGACTTGCTTTGTTCTCCAGGCTTTATACTGCTCAAGTTTATGCTGGTGTCTGAGGCACCACCACCCTCTTTGTTTTACTGCTTTTTCTGATCGAAGATAGCACTTTTTGGGGGCGGGGATTGTGTTTTCAGTTTGACACCACTTGGGGCCAGATAGCTCATAACAGGCTGGAAGAGTTTACTGGAGCCCAGCAGACAGCTTGTTGCTTGGTTGAGTGAGTGTTTTGCATTTTATTGCACCTGTTCTTTGTGAAGGAGTTTGCCTCCAAAATCAGACCTCTCCAAAATCAGACCTCCCCAAAATGCACAGAGATGAGATTTTGCTGAGGGCAGATCTGAATTCCTTCTAGACCAGAGCCTTAATCCTTCTTTTCCCACTGTCCATGCAGTTTTCCTGTGTGAATGTGCCTTATGTGACTTTATTTTTTCGTCTGCTGAGCATCTGAGCCTTGCAGAGGTTTGTTGTCAGACCTCACATGTTCTTGAACTGTGCTGCAGGTTGAATTTCAGCTCCTGTTTTTTCAAGTGACCTCTGTTGAACTTGCTATCTCAAAGGCAGTTAAGGCTTGAAGGTTTCCATGCCTGGGCTCTTGCCAAATATTGATTCAAATATTTGGATTAATTAAAAAAGAAGTCAGAAAATGTTAGTTTTGAGTGACTGGAAGACATAATCCAAAAGGATGTGCAGAATCCAAAAGGAAGTGGAAACACGTGGTAACTGGTTTGTAAAAGCATTTGGGACATAGCTGTCAAGGGAGATAGAACACAGCACCTGTAGTCAAAACTAAGAGGTCTTACAGCTCAAGCTTGTATCTTAGAGCTTTTTTTAAGCATTTTAATGTCTCTTAATAATGGTTAAAAAATGTGTTTTGGTGGTCACACCTTGGTTCTGCAGCTGATGAATCAGCTCGAGAATGGGAGCCAGCGAGCCTTGGGTCGTGCACTGTTGCTGCCTGTGCACTCTCCTTGTAGCACCTCCTGCTGCTTTGGAACTTGTACAAGCCCCGCAAGAAAGGGATCTTCTGAGAGGCCAGGCAGGGTGGATAGCTGTTTTGTCTTCTGTGTGTTCACAGTGGCTACCCCAAAAGCCCATTTGGGTCCATGAAGTACCCCCTCTTGAGGTAGTCTGTGCCAAGGATACAAGGAGCCTCTGGGCTGGTCACAGTGGGTGCTTTTCCCACTTGCCCCCAGTCAAGCTCACCTCGGCCTCCAGCACAAACAGTTCTTGGCATCCCCCTGTCACTCCAGAGATCCAGATGGGTTCTGTGCCTCTGTGACTTGATAGTATCGATGTACACTGTGCACCAGTGTCTACCAAAACCTCGTACTTCTGTGAGCTCCATGTGCCAGGCCTCCGAACCCACACAGTCCAGTACACACAGCCATCCCTTTCCTTCTCCTGCACAGAGGCAGGGACCCTCTATTCCTGTTCCTGGTCAGAGTATTCACTGTCTGACCCGTGCTGTGCTGGACCAGAAGTCCCTTCATCAGGATCAGATGAGGTAGTCTCAGCCTTCTCATGTCTGGGAGATCAACAATTCCGTTCCTGTGTTCCTCCCATGACTACACTGACAGCCTGCTTGGATGGCCTCTTCTAGACAGGTGTCTTCCCTTTCAGCTTGTGTACATGGGCTTCCAGCTTAACGGTGGGTTGACCATCCCACTTCCTCATGTCTTGCCCCTGGTCACACAGAAAAAAACAGAGTGTGCCATGTGGCACGTACCTTGGACTCCCTTTCTCTCTTGACTGGCACAGGAGAGAGTTGATTTCTTGGTGTGTCCCTGACTTCCAGGACATTACCCTTCAGGGATGAGGAGGTACCAAGGCTCTCTTTGAAATTCTGGAGCCAGGAAGGTGCTGTCCCCACAGCTGGGGTGTCCATTTGTGGGTAATACATTGCTGCCAAGCTGGCAGAGTAGGATACTGACACATTTTTGATCACCTTCCTCCACATAGCCCGTGTATGCTGGATATCTTCTGGATCTTTGGTATGCTCCTTATCATCTAAATCCCCACAGATGACTTCCAGTACTGCCATTTCTCTCAGGTACTGGATACCCTCATCTGCAGTAGACCACTTTCCCAAGGATGTAGAGCACATGAGGTGTTCCTTGAATGGGCATCTTGCTTTCACACTCGAGGGGAGCCATCTCCAGAGACGGCAAATTGCTGCCTCTTTTCCGATCCCTCTCTCAATTCCCCGATCCCTAGCGAGGGAGCCCAGCTGTTGTTCTTCCTTCCCTTCCAGCTGCTGTGTGACAGCCCCGTTCTCCCAGCGTGGAAGCAGCCAGGCAGCAATCTGCTCCCCAATCTCTCCTCGGCTCCCGAAGTTCTGAGGGGGTCAGGGACCGGGGTGGTGTCTGCCTCTTGTTTCAGTTCGGTTATGGTGTCCTCGCCTCCCTGTGGGGAGGGTCCTGCTTCTTCGCCCAGCTCTTCCTCCTCTCTCTCTTCATCCCTTGTTAATCACAGATATGGGCCTGTTGTTCTTGTCCTTTGCTTCTTTGTCACTGCTGGGGCAAGTGCGGTAGTTGCTGTTGTTGTTTGGGTAGTTTGGGTCCCTGCCTCAACCCCAGTCTTCTGGGAGCACTGAACCACGGCTCGGTAGGCACAGGCCAGACCCCAGGACAGTGCTAGACGCTGTTGGTTTTCATCTGAGCAGACAAGGCACCCTTCTCACAGGTGTTGCATCAATTTGACAGGATTGCCTGCCTGTTCAGGTGTAAGGTCCCAGGTTACAGGAGGTGATAACTGTCCTAGGAACCTGCCCAAATCCTTCCATACTCCCAGCCACCAAGGAAGAGGCCACCCCAGGGCACAACTCGGCGTTGCCCCGCACTAAAGTTATTTTCTCTTACCCCAAGACAAGATCTAACTCCACGCAAACCATAATAGGCCAGCAGTGTTAATTGCTAGTATTAAACAGCTCATGGAAGGGTGAATTAGCACTTTAGGAGCCTGAGCAATAAAGCTGCTCACATTAATCCCTGGTAGGGAGAGGAGGATGTTTTCCCTTATCTTCTCCACAAGATACCTTACCTAACAAAGTAAAGTAATTGCAGGCAAGACATAACAGAAACCATTATTTGCATTATCATGTTCCAAAGCTTAGCAAAATAGAGATAAGCCACAGGCAACAAACCTGTGACCAGTACAGAGGTTTGCAGCCAGGCAGCTACTGTAGTATAATATAAAACTGCTGTTGTAGGTGCCCCACATTGGGTGCCAAAAAGGACTGTGGTGGGTTAACTCTGGCTGAGCAAGAGATGCCCACCAAGCCATTCTGTCACCCTTCCCCTTTCCTCTCCATCCTCCACAGAGCAAAAGGGGAAAGGAAAGTAAGATAGAGACAGAAGCCCTGTGTGTAAAAACAAGGGCAGTCTAATTAGAGAGCAAAAGCCACGCAATGCTGTGCACAGAAGCAAAGAGAAAAAAACCCCAAGATTTATTCTCTCCTTCCCATCCCTAGGCAATATCTGGCCTCTCCTGGGAAGCAGGGCTCCCAAATGCACAGAGGTTGCTCCAGAGTAGCCCCCCCCTTCCTCCTTTTTTCTAGCTTTATAGCTGAGCCGACCTCATATGGTCTGGAATATCCCTTTTGGTCAGTTCAGGTCAGCTGTTCTGGTTATGTCCCTCCAAGCTCCTGCCCCCCCCTCCAACTGGGGGGGGAATGTTAGACAGAGCCTCAGTGCTGTGGGAGCTCTGCTCAGTGGTGCTCACAACATGGGTGTTCCAGCACCCTTCTGGCTCCACACGAGCACACTGCACCAGGAGGCTGCTGTGGGAAAACCAGCTCAGCCAGACCTGATACACACCCACACTAGAGCTTCAGCATTCCAAGTGAAGGCTGCTGGCTTCTTGGTCTGAATACATTTGAATTTCACAGCTCTGGTGTTTCTCTGGTTTCATTTCTCTCAGCCTGGGTGTGGACTGGAAGCTGCTTGCCTGGGACTGTTGTGTCATTAGGGCTGCAGGTCTTAAGAAGCTGCAGAGCTTGAAAGCTGCTGGGCTCTGCACAGGGTGCAACACAGAATCACACAGAATCCCAGCATGGTGGGGCTTGGAAGGGACCTCTGGAGAACATCTAATCCAACCCCCTGTTCCAGCAGGTCACCCACAGCAGGGTGCCCAGGATCACATCCAGGCAGGTTTGGAATCTCTCCAGAGAAAGAGACTCCACATCCTCTCTGGGCAGCCTGCTCCAGGCTCGGCCACCCTCACAGCACAGAATTTTCTCCTCCTGTTCAATTTGTGCCCATTGCCCCTTGTACTGCTACTCGGCATCACTGAACAGAGCCTGGCACCATTCTCTTGCCCTCCGCCCTGAGATATTGATGAAGACACAACTAACACCAGGCAACTCTCTTGCCAGTAGAGACTGGGGAGTGCTGGTTCTGGGTGTTGGTACCCCAGCATGAGGTTGTGACGCTGTTGGCAGCCTGGTTTGACACCGTCTCTCTCCTGGCACTGCAACTCTTTGAGCTGTGCACTTTTGTTGACCAATCACATCTAAATCTTGTGACAGCGGGATGAAGAATCTTTCCTTTGGGATTCAGGTGTTCTTAAGAGTGAATTTAAGCCAGCCCTTCTGGGGAAGCACAGGTTTGTCCTGTTAAGGATGTTGCTAAAAGCTTTAGGGTTGCTTTGGGAGCAACTTGGCAGGTTCTTTGTGCCCTGGCTGTGTGACCTGTGTGGCAGCTCAGCTGGGTGTAAATGGCAGTCCTCCACAGAACAGAGGGCAGGAGATGCAGGGGCTCTTCATCAGTGCTTTGTGATCATGGAAACCTGTCTGTTTTCACAGGAGACACCCTCCTCGCGATTCGTGCCCCATCAGGCACGCGTTTGGAGGTTCCCATCCCTGAGGTGAGTGAGAGATGGGTGGGCAGGGAGGTGCAGGAGTCTCCGTGTGTGTCAGGGAGTGGGTTGTTGCTGGGTTGACCACGCTGGGAGTTGGCAGTCAGGGGTTTGATGGAGTTGGAGGAACCGGCGACCAAAGGAAAGCTCCAGATACTAAATAACTGCCAGGAAACTGTTGTTTGGAAGTACGTGAATAATTGTAGACAGGGAGGGGATGGTCCTGGGAGTCAGGGGAGTTGTGTGCGGAGCTCTGCTGAACTGCCTGGACAGGACGTCTTGCCTCTGGGAAATTCCTCTTCTGTTTGGAAAGGGCATTTAATGCATGGTTGCGTTTTTATACATAGCTGTGTTTCGCTTTTGACATTTCTCAGGGCCTAAATGGGCAGAAGAAATACCAGATCCACCTGAAGAGCACCAGTGGTCCCATTGACGTTCTCTTAGTAAACAAAGACGCCTGGAGCTCTCCTCCTGTCGTGCTCCCTGTCCCTCCCCCTGAAGAACTCATTCAGTGCCAGGCAGTTGCACCCTCCAAACCGCAGGTACCGCCGCTTGCCCACTTCCAGGAGGCATCTGTTCCCAGCAGCACCCAGCCCTCCACGCCGACACCCAGCAGCACCCAGGACCACAGCCCTCCCGCCCAGAAAGCCACGAGCACGGGTGAGAGGCGGGCTGAGGGGGGTGGGAGGAGCTGGGGGTGGTGGCCCAGGAGGGGGAGAACATTCTGTGGGCTGGTGCTGCTGGCCGTGCAGAGGGAGACCTCCCTGCCTCTCCTGTCGTGGGATTTTTCCTTTTGTCTTTGTTGTGGGACTGGCAGGAGAAAAAATGGACTCTGTCCCAGCTAAAACCAGCATGCTGCATTAATGGAAGTAAGCCACGTGGCTTGAGGGGGTAGCACCAGGCTGTAGGAGCAGTGCTGGGAGAGACTGATCAGGCAGACTGATTGATCAGCAAAAGTTTGTACAAGGATCTTGTTGAGTCTTGTGTTAGGTTTGGAAAAAGACTGTCAAAACGTACTAGATGGGTTGGTTGTGGCTTTGTCCAGATAAATTTTGAAAGCCTCCAGCAGTGGAGGTCCCCAGCTTCCTTGGTGAGCTCTTCCAGGGCTGCAGCACCCACTCGGGGAATTGTTTTTTCCTGCTGTCTGGATCCTTTGAGCACCACCTCATGCCTGTTGTGGGTGTTACATTGTTTTGCACCACCGAGTAGTTCTTAATTTTTGTAACTGCCTTTCAGGTAGCTGCAAGCTGCTGTTAGAATGCCCTTAGACCTCTGTTTGCTTGACTGAACAAGCCCAGCTCCCTCCACACCTCCTTGTAGGCCATGTGCCACAGACCGCTGGCCAGCTTGGTGGCCCTCACTTGGATCTTCTCCACATCTTTGTTGAACTAGAGGATGGCCAAAGCTGGACATAGTATTCCAAGTGCAGCCTCAGCCCTGAGCAGGCAGGTGGTAACTTCCTACACTGTGCTGGCCACGCTTCTTCAGGAGTAACTTAACTACCTGGCTTGTGTGAACTGCCATGAGAGCATGTTCTTGGCTTACGTGCAGCCTGGCACCACCATGACTGCTCCCCAGCAGAACTGCAGCAGGGCCGGGGAGTATTTGCTGGGTGAAAGCAAGAAGCCTTCTTCCTGTGGGATGGCTCTGGGCTGCCCCCCCCAGCAGCGTGGGCAGCAGGGCAGGGAGGAGATCCTGCCCCTCTGCCCCTCTCTGGGGAGACCCCCCTGCAGTGCTGGGGCAGCTCTGGAGTCCTCAGCACAGCAGAGACAGGGACCTGCTGGAGCGGGGCCAGAGGAGCCCCAGCAA
>NW_008582218.1:3292-9394 GCF_000691845.1 Merops nubicus | reverse complement strand
CTGAGGGTGGTGAGCCCCTGGCCCAGGCTGCCCCGAGAGGCAGTGGATGCCCCATCCCTGGAACCATTCCTCTGAGCAACCTGCTCTCGTTGCAGATTCCCTGCTCCCTGCAGGGGGGTTGGATTAGATGGCCTTGAAAGGTCCCTTCCCACCCAAACTGTTGTGTGGTTCCACTCCTCTGTGCAGCTGTCTGTGCTTGGCTGCTGGCGAGGACTGGGTCTGCAGGTGCTCTATTTGGGGCCGGTGTGAGGTGACCTCCCCACGTGTCTGTGCCTCGTTCCAGAGTGCAGTGTCTCAGCAGAGGAGTCCAAGAGCAGCGCCGGCGACTTCGACCCTCTGGGCAGCGCGTCCGCCCCGGGCGGGCTGGACACCCAGCCCCTGCAGTCCTCTGCCTCCCTGGACAGCAGCTCCGTCCTGCCCAGCCCCTCTACCTCCTTCGAGCCGATCAAGCCGGACCCCACAGGGAGTGAGTATGAGCCCTTGGTTCAGGCACTGCCCCAAAACTCTGCTGCGTGGGGCGAGGGAAGTGCTGCTGGGCCTGGGGGAGGGAGCTGAGCTCCCTTCTGCCTTGTGATGGTGGTGGGGAACCTGGCGAGAAGGCGTGTGTGTCAGAGCTGGTGAACTGCTGCTTTCTGTGGCAGCACCACTAGGAGATCTGCGAAGGACACTCTCACAACACGCATCTGCTGTTACATGTAGGACTGTTCCCTCTCGGTCCCTTCCGTGGTTCAAGGTCCCATTTTTGAGTCTTCATGAAGCTCTGGAATTTCCAGCCATCGCTGAGAGCACTTTTTTACCTTGTGAGGAGTTTTCCTTTAGTAGGAGAGCTCTTGTCTCTGTTTTCTCCACTCAGGAATTCTTAATCTATCTGCAGTGATCTTGTGCTCTTGATGATCTCATAGTGTACTTTTGGGGAGCTCCTGGATGTGCTTGATGAGGTGAAATGGGCTTTAAAAAAGGAACATTTGGGACTTATGCTGGAAAATGGCAGGTTGGCCCAAGGAGAGAAAAGATCTTCTGGGTAAGGCATGCTGCTTTAGGGTTTTGGAGGATCCCTTCACTGCAGAAACATTCTAGATGAGAGGGTTGTGGTCAGAAGAGGAAATCTTCCTGAAGCACAGATCACCCAGTGGTGTTTTCACATTCCCGCTGCTAGCGTGTCTGAGAGGAGCGTGAGCTGTTGTGTCTTGGAGTAGTCTTGGCTGTGGGATTAGACCTTTGATGTGCCCACATCACTGAAAAGCTGGGGTTGTTCAGCCTGGAGAAGAGAAGGCTCTGGGGAGACCTTGTGGCTTTTCAGTATTTCAAGGGGGGCCTACAGGAAAGCTGGGGACAGACTTTTGAGCAGGGCCTTTTGGGATAGGACAAGGAGGTTGGTTTGAAACTAAAAGAGGGAGGTTTAGACTAGAGAGAAGGAAGAAATGTTTGACACTGAGGGTGGTGAGCCCCTGGCCCAGGTTGCCCGGAGAGGTGGTGGATGCCCCATCCCTGGAACCATTCCAGGCGCAGAAATTTTTTATGCCGAGGGTGGTGAGCCCCTGGCCCAGGTTACCCAGAGAGGTAGTCGATGCCCCAGCCCCGGAACCATTCCAGGTGAGGTTGGCCGGGGCTCTGAGCAACCTGCTCTAGCTGGGGATGTCCCTGCTCCCTGCAGGGGGGTTGGACTGGATGGCCTTGAAAGGTCCCTTCCCACCCAAACCAGCCTGTGGTTCTGTCCACAGTGGGCCCGTAATGACTCTCCAAAGGTGAATGGAGGTGAGGCTTACGTATGGGCAGTACTCTAGAGCTGCCAGCTGTGGTAATGTACTCATGTCCTGGGGCTCCTACAAATTTGTTTTCATAGAATCCTAGATTCACTAAGGTTAGAAAAGACCTTTGAGGTCATCAAGTCTAACTGTCAACTCAGCACTAAACCATGTCCCCAGTGCCATATCCATACATTTCTTGAACCCCTCCAGGGATGGTGACTCCAGCACCTCCCTGGGCAGCCTGGGCCAAGGCCTCACCACTCTGCCAGGGAAGAAATTCTGCCTCATATCCAATCAGAACCTCCCCTGGATTATAAAGTAGTCGAGCTTAAGGATTTTATTGCTTCTCATTTCAGCAGAAATATGTAGGGAGCACCATAGGTGACTATGCTGGAAAGCATTTCAGACTCTTCATGTTACTGATGCAAAAGTTTTGGTTTGTTGTATTTGCAGTGCTGGAACTCCCCAAAGAGCTGTCAGAGATGTTTGATCCAACAAGAGGTAAGTTTAGTCCCTGACTACAGCTTGGTTCTGTGCCCATCGATCTGCTGAAATGGGACAGTTTGTTGTATTCACTTCTTTTGGGGTTGTGGCATTATGGTCACTGCTGGCTCTGTTTGCAGTTGGGCACTCTTACTGGTTTCTATCTGTATTTATATAAAATATACTCTGTTTATATTTTGATTTCTGATGAGGACTTTCCTATGCCCATGCCAGTGCTGTGCTGTACTTTGCTCTGCTGTGCTGTGCTCTGCCTTCCCGTGCTCCTTCTCCAACTTGGCTGCACCGTGTCAACAAAAATTTCTTGTTAGGCCTGTTTCTGCTGGAGCCTGCCCGAGGCTAAACCAAGCAAATCATCTGAGGAAATAGTCTTCTCTCTTTGAAATAACCCTCTGCGAGTTGTGTCATGCTGGTAGAATCATAGAATTGTTCTGGTTGGAGAAGACCTTCAAGATCCTCAAGTCTAACCGTTAACTCTAGCAGGTCTGCTACGAACCTGTGTCCCTCAGCACCACATCTCCACGGCTTGGAAACCCCTCCAGGGATGTGGGGCCTCCACCACTGCCCTGGGCAGCCTGGCACAGCCCTGGGCAACCCTCAAGGGAATAAGTTGTTCCTCAGGGACAACCTCAACCTCCCCTGGCACAACTTGAGGCCATTTCCTCTTGTCCTGTTGCTTGTTCCTTGAGAGAAGAGCCTGCCCCCCACCTGGCTCCAGCCTCCTGTCAGGGAGCTGTGGAGAGCCAGAAGGTCTCCCCTGAGCCTCCTTTGCTCCAGGCTCAGCACCCCCAGGTCCCTCAGCTGCTCCTCACCACACTTGGGCTCTAGACCCTTCCCCAGCAGCTTCAGTGCCCTTCTCTGGCCACGCTCTGGCCCCTCAAGGTCCTGGGAATGAGGGGCCTGAAACTGACCCCAGGATTTGACGTGCAGCCTCCCCAGTGCCCAGTCCATGGGGGCAAATCATGCCCTAGCCCTGCTGGCCACACTAGTGCTCATCCAAGCCAGGATGCGTGTGGCCTTCTTGGCACACAATGGCTCATCTTCAGCCAGCTGTTGACTAACACCCCCGGGTCCTTTTCCACTGTGCAATTTCCACCCACTGCTCCCAGCCTGGAGTGTTGCTGAGGCTTGTTGTGACTAGGTGCAGGACCCAGCACTTGGCCTCGTTGACCTTCATCCCATTGGCCTCAGCCCATCAATCCAGCCTGGCCAGGTCCCTCTGTAGAGCCTCTGAACCTCAAGCAGGTCAACTCTCCTGCCCAACCTGGTGATGGCTGTAAACTGGCTGAGGGTGCCTTGATCCCCTTGACCAGGTCATTGATGAAGAGATGGAACAGTAGCTCTGGATCACCAGGGTAGGGGCTGCTGGGACTTGTGTCAGGAGTTCTGCCTCTGCCTACGGAATGTCTGGGTGCTGCTGCCTCATGGAGGCACCGACTCTGGACTGAGGGCTGGAGAGGTGAAGGAACTTGCTCTGACAGAAGCCTGAGCTGTGAAACTCTTTATCTGCACATTCATTTCCCTTTGGTACTGGCAGATATTTTCTAGTCCCGCGGAGGCGAGCACTCCCCAGAGCTGTTGTGCTGGTGACAGGATATGTGCAACAATGGTCCCTAGTTTTGTGCTCTAGCAGATGATTTGTGGAAGTGCCACCTTTGTGTAAAACCCACAGGCCTGGATGCATGCATATGATCCGTGTCCTCTGAGCTGGAGCTGACAGCTACAGGGGCAGAACTCAGGACTGGAAGAAAGCAACCCTGCAGAGCTCAGACCAGGTTCTGCATTTGTTTATTTGCTGAAGCTGGTGTTAGTCCTGACTAGTCGCTTGGTGTTAAAATTCTCCTCTCCCAGCACTGAATTAGGGAGTTTCCCATCCTTGAGAAGCAGCCAGCTGCAGGTGAATGCCTTGACAACGGGCTCATCCAGCTTTCTGTTGCAAAAGCTCATTTCAGGTAGTATCTCATCAAAGCCAGTTAGGTTGAGCTTGATATTCACTGTCTTAACTTGATAAAGGGAGAGAGGATTATTCAGAAAGTTGCTTTCCAGTGCTTCGTTTCTTGAAGAAAAGAGGTTGACTTGCACCTGCTTGTCCATCTGCCCTTCAAGTGCCTCGTGAGCCTGCTAGCTGAGAGCTCCAGCACTGGAGGAAGGGCTGGCCTTTCAGAGAGGATGAATTTGTTACAGTTTGAACAGCGTGGAAAGAGCAGAGTTAATGGCCCGTTCAAGAAGGACATGGAAGCTCAGATGTTTGTGCCTTGTTTGGCAGCGTGGGCCAAGGGGATCAAACAGGGGCAGGGACAGAGGACACAAATCTGGAGGAAGCTGGAAGCTCAGTAGTTCTGCTGCTAGTCATGGAACAGCTCATTTGGCTTTTTTACTTTTTCCTCCCACTTTCAGAGAAGGTGGTGGGCAATTGAGGGCTGTGAATATTTCAGGCTTGGCCAACTCAGTTCCAAGGGCATGCTGAACAGCTTCCTTTTGAGGAGTTTGGGGCACAGCCTGTCACAGCACAACTGGCATGTGGTCGAGCAGGTGGAAACCTCCTGCAGAATGTTTTGCTGTAGCTTCAGTTCCCTGACACTGATTTGCCTCTGCCCATGGCAGGAGGCCCAAGCCTCCCTTCACCACTGCCTGCTCCACATGCTGGGCAGAGAAGGGACAACAAGGGTGAGGAGCACTCTGGGAAGGTGGGGGGAACTACACGGAGGCAGAGCAGGAAGGCAGAGTGTTGCTCAATCACGTTTGTCTCTTCCATAGAATGCATGAACTCTGAGCTGCTGGAAGAGCTGATGTCATCTGAAGGTGAGTCTTTTGAGTCTCCCCTTCATGGTGTGGACCTTCTGGGGGTGGCAGACTGTGGTGTGTGACTTAGAATTGTAGAATCATTTTGTTTGGAAAAGACCTTTAAGATCATCAAGTCCAACCGTTAACCCAGCACTGCCAGGTCCCCACTGACCCATGTCCCTCAGCACCACATCTCCAAGGCTTGGAAACCCCTTCAGTGATGTGGGGATTCCACCACTGCCCTGGGCAGCCTGGCACAGACCTGGACAACCCTCCAGGGGAAGAAATTGTTTCTCAAGTCCAACATAAACCTCCCCTGGTACAACTTGAGGCCATTTCCTCTTGTCCTGTCGCTTGTTCCTTGGGAGAAGAGCCCGACCCCCACCTGGCTCCAGCCTCCTGTCAGGGAGCTGTTCAGAGCCCGAAGGTCTCCCCTGAGCCTCCTTGGCTCCAGGCTCAGCACCCCCAGCTCCCTCAGCTGCTCCTCACCACACTTGGGCTCTAGACCCTTCCACAGCTTCGTTGCCCTTCTCTGGCCACACTCCAGCCCCTCAAGGTCCTTCTGGGAGTGAGGGGCTCAAAACTGAACACTCCACCCGGGTGACAGCCTCATAACTACAGACTTGCCCTCATAGTTCCTGGGCTCTGGACACAGATTTAGTTCTCAATGTCCTGTCAGGCCCCGAGAGAGGTTTAAGAACCAGCAGAACGTGTTTCTCCCATGTTGCAATGTTGATGTGTAGCACCCTCAAAGCCCTACTGCAAGGTGTCCCTCGTGGCTCTGGGGCAGCTCTCGGCTCACCGTGGGAGCACTGAGCTTTGTAACCAACCGTGCTTTCCTCTTTCCCCAGTGTTCGCTCCCTTGCTCCGCCTCTCCCCTCCCCCTGGAGACCACGACTACATCTATAACCTGGATGAGAGCGAAGGCGTCTGCGACCTCTTTGACATCCCTGTCCTCAACCTCTGACTCCCGAGGGCGGCTGCGAGCCTCGCAAACACAGACCCGTTTTGTAACTCTCTGGAAAGTGTCTATTTTTGGATCCCTTTTGCGCTAGAGCTCGGCGACAGA
>NW_008582218.1:0-3261 GCF_000691845.1 Merops nubicus | reverse complement strand
GGACGCGCTCGCACGGACTCAGAACCAGGAGATGTGGACTGGGAGGCCGGGAGCCTCTCCCCGTAGCTCCTCCCATTGCACCTCGCCCCGCCACCGCATCTCTCCCTCCGCTGGATCCTGGGCCTGGCTTTGGAGGGGCCGCGTTTTGAGTGTCCCCAGTTCACCCGTAGAGTTTTTGCCCACGTGCCTCTCCGATCTTCCTCAAATCTGCATGCCTTGGTTTTTTTCCTGCACTCCTAGAGGCACTTTGCACCTCCTAGGTACCAGCTGCTACAAGGAGCCCTGAGGTCGTGGCCAGTTCACAAACCTGGAGGTAGTCAGCTAGATTTCTCAACGGGAGCAGCTCAGATTGGGGTGGTCCCATTTTGGAATGACAACAAGGCAAAAAAAAAACAAAGGGGGCAAAAAATGGCACCAAAGTGTCCATTTCTTCCAGCAACTCCAGACCAAGCTAGTACGTTTTATAAGAAAAAGCACTTTTTTTAGCCAGCTGTGCCTCCTAGTGGGACTCGGGGAGTTGAGCATCCCTCATAGGACCCAGGAGCTGAGTCTTTCCCTGCTCGTGCTTCAGCAGGGATGCTGGTTCTGCATCCACCAACCTGCTGGTGCCTGATCTCAGGGGCTCCAGCTCCTCGGCCAGCAGCTGTGCTGTTTCTACGGGGCTGAAGAAGAGGTGCCACTCCGTGTTTTTTAAATTGTTACTGGTTTTCGCCTGAGTGAGGAGATGTTTGAAAGGCTGAGACTGCTCCAGCTGGTGCCTGCAAGGTCCTCCAGGCACATCAGAGCCTGCTCGCTTTGCAAAGAGCTGTTGGGAGCCCTTGCACTTGAGCCTTCAGCTGTCCAAAAGGCAACCAAGCAGTAACAATTCAGCGGTACTCTGCCGTGACAAGTTACATAGGTGTTATCAAGATAGTGCTCCCCCCACCTTCTCTCGGCATCTGCTCAGGATCAGGCTTCTCTGTGTGTGAATTAGCTCCTCTTGTGTCCATTCCCACGATCCCAGTTCCTGATCACTGCCCAGGGTGATGCTAGCTTTCTCTGTGCCATTTTGCCACAAGATTCTCTTCATGGGTTTCTTCATACCTCCTTCCACTGCACTGGCGGGTCTGCTTTTGGGTTCGTTAGGACGACTGGATGGTAGCAGTCTTGGACCCTGGAGTAACACACCCTGATGGAGTCGTGTTGTATTTTGCAAGCCCCGATTTTGCTTTTTTGGTCGGACACTGTATTTGAGCGTCTCCAGTTTTGCACATCTTCCCGCTGACATGGTGGTAGCAGCTCTCCTGCCTTTCCTGCTCCACAAACTGCTGAGGAGAAGACCAGGCCAGGAGCGTGGCCGGCCAGGAGAGAGAGGTGCCATGCAGCCAGCCAGGTGTCCAGCTGATGGTTAACTTCTCCATTTAGCTGCACACTGCCTGTGACCCACAGAACCAGCTGGAGCACCCAGAGATGGATGTAAAACCTTTGATTCTTGGAGGCGAGAAGAGTGTGTGCTTGGGACCTGTGTCCCCAAGGCATCTCCTCGGGCCACCCTGTTCTGTGTGGGACTCCTCCGGAAGAGCTGCTCCTCTCTGCAGCCCCAAAGCACTGGCGTCCTCTCGGGAAAAGCGGGAAGAATTCAGGAGGAACGACGGGACACTCTCTAGCGTGGCAGCTGGTGCCAGTGGGACAGCCGTGGGGTGGGACACCACGGGGGGTGGACTTCCAGCCCACATGCTGCCAGACCCCAACCGTCACTCCTTCGCGTGGAAGCTGCCTGGAATCCTTGGCTCTGTGGCTTTGGTGTAGCTCGAGCGCTCTGTGTACTGCCCGGCCTTCGCCCTCCCTCCCAGTGTTCCTGTCCGCCACCAGTTAGACGGCCTTCGGAGAAGGATACCTAGAAAAAAATTTACAGTTGCAAAGGAACTTTTGATTCATATATAAAGATTATTTTTATACTTGTTTTGCAAGGAAAGAAAATTGCCTGTAGTATGTTGTAGAATCATAGAATCGATTCGGTTGGAAAAGACCTTTAAGGTCATAGAGTCCAACTGTTCCCCCAGCATTGCCAGGTCCCCACTGACCCATGTCCCTCAGCACCACATCTCCAAGGCTTGGAAATCCCTCCAGGGGTGGGGACTCCACCACTGCCCTGGGCAGCCTGGCACAGCCCTGGACAACCCTCAAGGGAATAAATTGTTCCTCAGGGACAACCTCAACCTCCCCTGGTACAACTTGAGGCAATTTCCTCTTGTCCTATTGCTTGTTCCTTGGGAGAAGAGCCTGACCCCCACCTGGCTCCAGCCTCCTGTCAGGGAGCTGTGCAGAGCCAGAAGGTCTCCCCTGAGCCTTCTTTGCTCTGGGCTCAGCACCCCCATTTCCCTCAGCTGCTCCTCATCACACTTGGACTCTAGACTTTTCCCCAGCTTCATTGCCGTTCTCTGGCCACGCTCTGGCCCCTCAAGGTCCTTCTGGGAGTGAGGGGCTCAAAACTGACCCCCGGATTCAAGGGGCGGCCTCCCCAGTGCCAGAGGGGTGAGCCCTGCCTTAGTCCTGCTGGCCACACTAGTGCTGATCCAGGTCAGGATGCTTGTGGCTACCTAGCCCACCTGGGCACACGCTGGCTCATCTTCAGCCAGCTGTCGGCCAACTCCAACGTCCTTTTCCTCCAGGCAGTTTCCAGCTGCTCTGCCCCCAGCCTGGAGCGTTGCAGGGGGTCGTTGTGACCCAAGTGCAGCACCCAGACCTTGGCCTTGTTGTCCCTCATCCCAGGGGCTTCATCCCATTGCTCCAGCCTGGCCAAATCCATCTGTAGAGCCTCCTACCCTCCAGCAAAGCAGCACTTCTGCCCAATTTGCTGTCGTCTGCAAACTTTCTGAGTGTGCCTTAATCCTGCCTCGTTCAGACCCCTGATAAAGATACTAAACAGAACAGGTCCCAGTGCTGAGCCCTGGGGACACCACTTGTGCCCAGTGCTAGCTGGAGTCATCCCCACTCCCCACCGCTCTGGGCCTGGCTGTCCAGACGGTTTTTCCCCTAGAAAAGAGCACGAGGAGCTGCTTTCTGCAGGAGGCTGCTCTGGGAAAATGCCGAAAGCTTTACTGCAGGCTAGGTAGACTACATCTGCTTCTACAGAGTTCTCTGACGTGAATAAAACCAAAAACTCCCTGAGCCCCCCGCCCTGGCCTGCACCTCCCATCGGGGTGCAGTGAGCAGCGGGGTGCGGGCCCTTGGCCCTCGGGGCCGGGCCCTTTCCTGCAGGAGGTGGGTCCTGCCAAACCC
>NW_008582217.1:27828-31991 GCF_000691845.1 Merops nubicus | reverse complement strand
CTGAGATGCAGTTCCACAGAGGAGAACGATGTACAAACACACCATTACTAAGTTCATTACAGTATGTTTCATTAACTCAATAAGCTCCTTTATAATTGTAACAGACATTAAAAGCTTGAGGTATTTGGATAAAATCCAAGTGCCTTTTTAGTGCTCTGCTGACTGCCAGAGTTTGTATCTCCCACAACCCTTCAAGTCCCCTGTGAGAGTAACCACCATTCATCCTTCCTGCTTTCAGACTTCAGCATCCCCAAATTAAACCTTCCCACTGCACTTGAGGGCAAGGAGGTGGCAAATCACTGTGCAGTTAACTGTCTCCTTCAGTTTGACATAGAAACGTTTCCAAATAAAGCTGTCAACTGAAGTTGACCAATTGGAACCTCCTAGAGGGCTAACACCTGGCTGAAAGGCCTTTTGTCTGAAAATGGCAACACTAAAACAAAGCCCAGGAACTCCCCTGCACTTTTCATCTCCTTTCAGCAGTGATTTAACATCCCTACATCTCCAATGTTCAAGTAGTAAGAGCAATTGTAGCTATTAATCTCTTTAAAACAGAAGAGTCCATTCTCTGCCCTTCAGTAAAGAACTTCTTTACTTTTGTCTTTGAAGGCAAGGACTTGAGTCCCACCTCAACCACAGTGTCCTACTCCCACCAGAGGGTTCTGCTGATCCAGAGCTGGGTTAACCTCCTTCTGCCTTGCCTGGAAGGTTACTCCAGTATGTAGGGCTCAGACACATCCACTCCACAACATGCAGATCCCAACTGCTGCTTCTTGACCTGGCACGCAAAACTCAAGAGGCCAATGTACATGAGGAATGAAGGAAAAGAAGGTTTTGAGGATTTTTTTCAAGTCTCCTTTCCCCATGTGCCATTCTCCAAACTCTGGGGTGGATTCCTACTAGCCACAACACCTGCTGCTTCTTGACCTGGCACGCAAAACTCAAGAGGCCAATGTACATGAGGAATGAAGGAAAAGATGGTTTTGAGGATTTTTTCAAGCCTCCTTTCCCCATGTGCCATTCTCTAAACTCTGGGGTGGATTCCTACTATCCACAACACCTTCACAAGCTCTCTTCTTGGGGTGTTACAGAATTAGGTGGATTTCAGCCACATCTTACCTTGCTGGTCTCAGCCACTAGCCAAAATCCCTAATTAGGACTAGGAGGAAAAGGAAAGACATTAACTCTACTTAAGGCACTCAAAAGAAATTCTGAAGCATAGCAGGTAAATCTGCTGCATCAGTGCCCAGGACAAAGTCCAACCTAAAAAAAAAAACCCAGAAAAAATGTATTCTTGCATTTGCAAAACAAACCTCTTAAGACACAAAAGCCCCAGACTCTTATTTGACCTTGGTGTCCTTGAGTGAATGTAATCATTAGCAGCTAGCATCGGCTACAGCAGAGAAAAACAAACTAAAATAAACCCATCTGCAAATAGACCTTATATCTACACCAAGTTTTTTTCCCCACAGCACTGATTAAAAAGAAGAACTTCCTACTACACAGAGTAATGACACTGTTTAAATGACCAGAAAGGCTGCTTCAAACACGAGGATGGTAAACTTGGAAGCAAGAGAACACTTGTGTTTCATTTTCTTTGATTCAAAGGCTTTGTGTGTGGCCACGTACTTGCCCTTTGGTCCTCTGTGCCTCCAACCACCAGCTATAAATCGGGGCACCACATTTCCTCAGAGAAGCTGGGAGGCATTTAGAGGCTACAGGGGGTTGTATCTAAATCAGGCTGACAGATTGCCCAGAACCAGGGGCTGCCTTCTTTATTTGTGTAAACCCTGGCTGGGCTATTTCTTGCTACCCCCCCTTATTTCAAATACAACACCTGCCATTAGAAGAGAGAGGTAGATGCTTCAAAGTCTGCTGGAAACAGACTCTGCTCTTTTGGGCATTTCAGAGCACATTGCTGCAGCGACCCCTCTGCTCAGAAGAATCCCAGCTCTGAACTTTGGGATGGAGCAGAAAAGGGTTAACCATTTAGTGGCTGTATTTATTGATCAACACCTTCTAATTCTCTTACTCTGCCAAAAGATTCATGACCAGCCCCCAAAATGCCAAATACATTTCTAGGTGGATGACAGATGTTAAAACGAATAGGCAGGGGAAGCTAATTTCCCCATGCAAAATAAAAGCATCATCACTACACTCATTTTAGCCCAGACTGAAAGAGCACAGAGAACATGCTGCAGGGAGCAAGGCTGAAGTCTCAGTGCCATTTTTCTTTCAGTATAAAGCTGTTTTTCCTTATGTGAAGAGCCCCTGAGGCACAGAAGAACATCTGGGGAGCCAGTGGAAATGCAAATCCTCTGAAACAGCCCCGTGAGCAGCTACTGCTGGTCTCCTCACTACTTTCTTCCTTCTACTCAGGCTTCCAACACTTAATACAGGCGACCACGCCACACTCTGCGTGCTTTGGGTTTGGAGCCCTGGAAGTTTAAGTTGTTCTCTGCTTAGAAATAACCCATCCTCTGGCTCTTTGCTGCAGTCATTCCTGGCAACTGCTCTGCTTTCAGCACACACATGACAGGAAGAGACCACTGTCCTGTGACTGCTACCACCTCCTGGCCCCAAATAACCTCTCTTGTTTTACACAGGGAAATTAATGCATGGGCTACCCTGCCCTCCTGCCTTGGCTTTTAGTCATTTAGTCACTGAAGTGGAAATACAGATGTTAAAACAGACAGGCACATGACAGAAAACACTTCCCTCTTGCTTTGAAGGCACATAATGTGACAGCAAGATGAAAAACCCCACAGCTAGAAAGGAGCCTCATTTTTCCTCAGGGTTAAGATGCTGAAAGCATCTTGCGTGGAACAGTTTCATCTCTTAACAAGAACAAACTCAGCTATTCTCAGTAAATTGAGGAGCTGCCTGGTTTTAATAGTTCCTTTTTTAAAATCCATCACTCTTTCTCCTGGTTCTGTTACCACCCTTATTTAAGAAAGAAGAATATCTTACAGGGAAGAAAGCAGCCAGGTAGTTCTGCATGCCACCAGCCAAGTTAACCACGACATACATTGCTGCTTTCTTGTCAGAAAAGCAGGGATAATATGTGCATTAAAAGTCACTGGAGGCAAACAATCATTTGTATTTAAGACACCACTTTTGCTCTGATATGACTTAAGTGCTGACAGCTTTAAGACTCACTAGAGTAAGCAGAGATTAGACTTTAATGTGCTTCTCTTGCTTTTAGTATATAAAAGTTTCACACCATCTCAGAATAGCCACAGTCAGGAGTTTTACTGTATTTTTTTTTAACAGTGATGAAGTGAGAAAACACTCATTTATTTATTTTTCAACAGGACATTCATTCATAGAAGAAATCCAACCTTCATATTCACCTTTAGCCTAGTCAGTACAATTCATCTCTCTCACCTTTGGGCACTTTTTCTCCTCTTTTCTTGTCTGACAGTGTTTTATTTCTCCTTCCATGACCCATCCTTCAAGCTGCCTTCCACTCCCTCAGACACACACAGACCAACCATCCTTCCCCAGGTGGAGGTTTTGTACCGAGTGCTGCACTTTCATCTCACACAGCACATCCCAGCCGAGATGCACCAGGGACACTTCATCCCTCCCCAACCTCTCTCTGCACTTTTAAGGCTTTTAAAGCACAGAGAAGCGAGACCTTCACTGGCAACGTGGGAATTTCAGAGCTGCCCATTGATATTTCATCCTTCCTGTATTTTTTTTGAATGTCAGATTCACAATCTATGCTCTGCAAAAAGCCAATTACTGGAGCTTTCAAGAAGGTGAAAAGTTCAAAAGGAAAGCTGGTTTCTTCATTTAACAGCTTCTTTCACCAATTCTGAGAAACGCCGCCAAAGGGCGAGCGGATGCGTAGGTGAGGCAGCAAAGGGATGAGGAATGGGCCCCAAAGTTTTGAATTCTCTTTATGACTCCCCCTCTTCCACCAGGTTCTGACATCACCCTCTTCAGGCGACGCTGCCCCAAACGCCAACCGCCAGCAAGGAGACAAAAAATAAACACAGAGCAACTTCCTCCACACACAGAGCAGCCAGTCCCCAAAGCACATTTTACCCCGAATCCTTTGGGAAAACGTGTCCTGGACACAAAAGGCATAACCATGAAAATTATAACTTCTCTCAGAAGCCTGCAAGCTCACTGTGCCTTTTCTCAAAATCCCCTTC
>NW_008582217.1:0-27797 GCF_000691845.1 Merops nubicus | reverse complement strand
AGAAATCAAGCAAGCAAACTTACTCTGTGAAGTCAAAACTTCACATAACCACAAAAGGCTTGCTTCTGTTTTTTTTTAAAAAAAAAAATACTAACTTTGCACATGAGCATAAGCACCAAAAGTAACACACTCTGAGTATTATCTTGCCTTGTTTTTTCTAATGAAAATACACTGTAACCACAAGAGGAAATGCTTACGGATCAGTAATGAAGGGACTGATTCATATGTCCCAGAGAACAAGTGCTGAACAATGTACACTCAGTGAAATTTCAGCTTTAGCCCTTACTAAAATAAAACCACGTGCCTGATCTTTAACCCACTTTGATTTATTAATGTTTTGGCTTTTCAAGATTATGAAAGTAAGCATGAACAGAGGAGTTAGAAGAACCCAACTCCGCATGAAAGCCTCATACATCAAATATTAGAATAGCCAATAATCTTACTTCCTCTCTCAAAAAAGTGTATTTATAGTTTCAAAGGACTAGAAGGGAATTCCCCCTTGAAAGTCACAAAATTAGGCTAATGCAAACAAAATACTACATTACAAATGAAATCAAGCCTCTGCTACTGTACGTAGACATCAGCTGGTCATCTGTCAACCCACTAAAATGCCAAATGCAATAGAAAGATAGAAAAGTATCAACAAGGAAAAGTCCTTTCAAAAGGTCAGAGATTTACCAATCCAATAAATCACCAAATCCAAGGAACCAGCACATGCTCTACACCACAGTATCTTGTTTCAGACACCTTCCCCACCAGAGTCCTTCACTGGAATGCAAACCTGGCTCAAAGTCACAATGCAGAACGAGGTCTGATCCTTTTGGTTCAGTCCTGCTCCAAAACACATTTGTTCCACATTACAAAGCCTGTCACATTTTCCAGGGGGCATTCAGGAAACTCCTCACACAAAAACAATGAAGGGGATGTTGCAGGTCAGGATGGAGCTGCACTCACTGTCTGAGAACATTTGAGGATGGGGGGGGGGAACCTCACACAGTCTTTTATTACTTGCCTTCTTCTTGGTTCCAGCCCCTATACTTGACAGAATTCCTATTTGGGGGATAAGCCAAATTTGTGTGCAGCCCTTGCTTGGAGAAAGCTGCCCCTTGGTTTTAGAAGAATTTACCAACTTCACAGGACCTTGGCAACCATGGGACAGCTGGGACAGCTTCAGCCAGTCCACCCCAGTTTATGCTCTTGGACCATCTGTGCCCCTAGCACTGGCATGTCTGCCAGCTGACCCGAACACAGCAGCTCCAGGGGTTTTTTAACCTTTCTGCTAATCAAACTGTCACTGCTCAGCATCACCCCTGTAAATTTGATCTAATCTATTGCTGCCTTACTGCTGCCCTGTGCCTGGAAATACCTGGAGCATTGTTATTCCCCCAGCAACAGGGTAGCTCCACAGAAGGCAACACCAATCAATACTCCTAGGTTGAAGTTGCCCATACCCAGAGGAGCTGATAAGGCACTGCTCACCTCCTCACAGGGTCCCTCCTATGCAGGGAAGCCTCTGCAAGGTACTTCAGCTGGACCAAAGCTCACACACCTTCCTGAAACACCTCCCCATAAACCCCATGCTCCCAGCTCCTGATGGATTCCCTGCAAGGACAGGTGCTGTGGAACCACAGGAGGGACCACATCTTCCCATCAGCCATGCTGGCTCTAAGAGCAAGGAACCACCCAGGACCCTAATTCCTCAAGGGAAGTATAGAATCCTAGAATGGTTTGGGTTGGAAGGGACTTTTCAAGGTCACCTAGTCCGACCACCCTGCAATCAAGCAGGACATCTGCAACTGGATCAGGTTGCTTAAAGCAACCTGACCTGGAATGGTTCCAGGGATGGGGTTTCTGCCACCTCCCCAGGCAACTTGGGCCAGGGTCTCACCATCTTCAGTGTAAAAGATTTCTTCCTTCTATCTAGTCTAAATGTCCCCTCTCTTGGTTTAAAAGCATCATCCCTTGTTCCATCACAACAAGACTGTCCCCAGCTTTCTTACAGGCCCCTTTTAAGTACTGTAAGGCTCCAAAATAAGGTCTCCCCAGCTGGATCCTTCTCCTCTGTGGCTGCCCCAGCCCAACTCTCTCCTGCTGGGCTCCCAGCAGAGGGGTTCCCCCCTCGGGGCATTGCTGGGGCTCCTCTGGCCCCGCTCCAGCAGCTCCCTGGCTCTGCTGTGCTGAGGACTCCAGAGCTGCCCCAGCACTGCAGGGGGGGATTCCCCGAGCTTGCATTTCCCAGAGCTGGCAGAGGGGCAGGATCCCCTCCCTGCCCTGCTGCCCACGCTGCTGGGGTGCAGCCCAGGGCTCCTGGTCCCAGTCTGCATTGACACCAGGGGCTGCCCTGACCCAGATGCAGAACCATGCCCTTGGCCTACTGAACCTCATGAGGTTCACACGTGCCCACCTCTCCAGCTTGTGCAGGTCCCACTGGATGGCACCTTGTCCCTCAGGCATGTCAACTGCACCACTCAGCTCAGTGTAGGTGAAGAACAGCAAGCTCCTGAGCACTCTCAGTTAGGTGGTCACCCTCTTTGTACAACAATGAACCCCCACAAAGCATTTGGCAGCAGCATGCATTTCTAGCTCCCCTATTTCAGATCTGGTTTTCTTCACCAGACTTTCCACATGGTAATCCTAGGAGAACAATTCCAATGCAATACTTCCAGCTTCAGACTGAGAGGCCTCACTGGTGGCCACAGCTGTGGCCTGCTATCTGGACTTCATCACTCCCATAGAGCACAACACAAGCTCCTCCAGCTCCAACATGCCTCCATACCACAAGAGTAATTCATTTACCTCTTCCAGCCTATGCTATTAACATAAAGCTGGAACACACCACAATCTGAAAATAAATTCAGTCCCAGATTTGCTCAATCTCTTCATAATTGAACAAAACCCCCTGCAACTTCAGCATTTGAAAATTGGGATTTTTGTCAGAAGTTATCTTCCTTCCTATGCTTACTTTTATTGGTTGCTGATAAATCCAAAGCAGTAAGTTCACATCAGCACCTAACCTACATTAAACTTTTTCCAGGGATATGGAAAAACATTTTCTCCTATCTGCAAAGGAAAGAAACAACTTACAAAAAACATTTTCATGTTGACCTGGAAGAAAAACTGAACCAACAATAACAAAAACCCCAACTACTGCACTACAAAGGATTTAAGACTAAATGGCCGTTTCAAAGACAATGCCACCTAAAACTATCACCCTATAAATCTATGAATAGGGGGTTCATTTGGTAATATCCTCATTAGGTGAGCTAGGTTCATTAAAGCCTCTTCCTGATAACAGAGTAATTGCCTGATCCTATCAAGAAGGAAGGTTTTCTTCTTTCATTTACAAAGAAAAATCGATAGCTTTTACAACTGACCTAACAGTAAAATAACATTGATCAAATGGAGTAAACACTTCCCTGTTACACCACAAAAAGAAACCTCACTTCAAAGTAAAGATGATTTTAGACTTGAAATTAATACATTTTTATACCAAAAGGAAATTCACCTTAAAACCACTGATTTTATTTCAACCTCTACCCACTAAGCTTACTCAGCTCCTCTCAGAATCAAGAATAGTTGGTATTAATTCACTTATATTCCACATGAAGCAGAGGATAAAACCACTTGGACGTTCCCCTCCACAATAAGATCAGCAGGCTGGGCAGGGGTTTAAGAAGGAACACACCACTTCCAAAATAAATCTGCATTTCATGAAGCAATTACACACCCCGGGCCCGTGCCACGGCCGTACCACTCGAGCAGCTCAGTGATTTAAGAGTGACCTCAGAACACAAATCCTGCAAAAGGCAAGAGCCTAAATGCAGCATGCACCCGTTCAGGGTAGGCACAATGCTTTACAAAGTCTTCATGCGTGCCCTCCAAGTCTGCTTGACCTCTGGGAGTGTTCCTGAGGCTTAACCAAAGAGTAAATGTAGCCACAGCAGACTTCAAAGCGGGTCTTTTAAGTTTTCCTAGGGGTTCTTTTTCAAATTAGCCATGTAAGATGGAATGCTCTTCAGACTGGTCTTTCCCTTCAAATAGTGGGGGTTAGAAGGGACCTCTGGAGATCATCTCATCCAACCCCCCCCCAGCTAAAGCAGAGACACCTACAGCAGGCTGCCCAGGTGGGTTTGGGCTCTCTCCAGAGAAGGAGACTTCACTTCACAGCCTGCTCCAGGCTCTGGCACCCTCACAGGAAAAGTTTTTCCTCCTGTTCAGATGGAGCCTCCTGGGTTCCAGTTTCTCCCCATTGTCCCTTGGGCACCACTGGAAAGAGTCTGGCCCATCCCCTTGACCCCTTTGTCTTTTAGACAGGGACAAGCATTGATCAGATCCCCTCTCAGGCTTCTGTTCTCCATGCCAGAGCAAACTCACATGGGAAACCCATTAAAACAAATAAAACATAAGAGAAATGACCAATCATTGCTGGAGATTTAAAAAATAAAATTAAAATTAAAACAAAATTTAAAAAATCCCAAAACCAACCCCCACAAGCAAACCACCACCAGCCTTCCAGAAACGAGCCTCAGATCATAGCTGTAACGCACAACAAAAGATGAGATTCAGAGACAATAGTTTTATTGCACGTTATAAAATATCTTGGCTATGTTTTACAGGCCATATGTTACTTGACTCACTCCTTCCCATAGATGACAGCCTCCTTCCTTCTTCTTCTGCTTTATCATCACACCCCTCACTCTGCAGATCCGACTGTCCTTTTCTGACAGACTCACACAGCGAGTTCAGAGCTTGTGTTCTCCAACTTGAATTTACCTTTGAAGTCTGCTGCTTGTACTCCATGAAAGAAAACAGCTTTCTGCAGCTTTGATTGTTTACCATCTCCAGCTACACTAATTAGACTAATGAGAGTGACCAGCAAAGATTTAACACAGTCATTTTGCTGTGTGAGCTCAGGCTTTTAGAGTAGCATCAAGAATCATGGAATCACAGAACTGTTCTGCTTGGAAGAGATCGTTGAGATCAAGTCCAGCCATTCCCCCAGCACTGCCAGGTCACCACTGACCCGTGTCCCTCAGCACCACATCTCCAGGGCTTTTCAGTCCCTCCAGGGGTGGGGACTCCACCACGGCCCTCAGCAGCCTGGACCAGGCCTGGACAACCCTTTTAGGGAAGAAATTTCTTCTAACATCCAACCTAAACAGGAAGAAATTTCTCCTAATATCCAACCTTAACAGCTCCTGGCACAACTTGAGGTTGTTTCCTCTTGTCCCATTGCCTGTTCCTTTGGAGAAGAGTCTGACACCCACCTGGCTCCAGGCTCCTGTCAGGAGCTGTGCAGAGCCAGAAGGTCTCCCCTGAGCCTCCTTTGCTCCAGGCTCAGCACCCCCAGCTCCCTCAGCTGCTCCTCACCACACTTGGGCTCTAGACCCCGAGTTGCTATTTGCAATAAACTCACAGGAGTTGGTTTCACTGCTAACTTGTAGTGGCCTCAAAGCCCTTCAGAAGGATATTCTGGAACTACACAGTTTATATACTACTGACATACACTACTAGGTGCACAAATACACATCACTGCTCACAGACAAACAACCCCTGTGACTTGTCCATGGGCTTGTGTTCACTGCAGTAATTAAAGAGCCAATTTGTACCACATCTCAGTACTCTGCTCCACAAAATTCCTGGTCCTAGACTGGATGCAGGTACAGGCTGATGTAAAACATGCAGGTGGGGAGCAGAAGCTCAAGGCACAGCCTCCAGTTGGGGTAAAGATCTCTCTTCATTTTTTAGCCTATCTACATTCCAAGGAAACGTGATGGACCTCAAGAGACCTACCACACAGGAGGAGGAATAAATCAGCTGTCAAACACAGCATTTACTTGCACACAACTCTGCAGCATGGGAGCTCCCAAAACATTTGTAGATCTGCTTTGTAGATCCAAGCACAGATCATCTGGAGAAGCTCTCCTATGATCTTCACACCACGGTCATGCAGAAAGTCACTGCCAGAGCTTAAAGGGGAATACAGAAGTAAATTTCTTTGCCACCAGTTTCCATGAGGGAAGGATTTCACCATGGAATCCCCAAATTCCAGGCTAGCACCACAACCAGAACAGCAACTTCACACATACCTAGGAAGGAGTGCAGGAATGAAGCAGAATCAATACAGAAGAAGACCAACTAACTCCTGAGATGTGCAAAGTCTTTATTTCTTTAAGATATTGCATAGATTCTGAAGATGACTAAGAATTTTATTCATGAAAAAATCAACCCCAAATAACTCAAAGAACATTCAGCGTGGGAGGTTCTCTTGCAAAAATTAAACAGCAATTGTGATGAAATAGTATCTTCTGCAGAGTTACTGAGGAATTTACATTTTGCTCATGCTCTTACCTAACCATGTACAGCCAGGAACCATACCCAAGGGATACGAGCCAATGTTACCTTCAAAGGTAGAGTTATTACCAAAAAAAAGGGGGGACAGAGGATCAGGAAGCAAAGGGAAGCTTAATTTTACAATTAGGGCAAAACTCTTATTCCAGAGTTATCCAGTAGGCCTGACCTCCAGTTCACATCAGCTGCAGGTCTGCACAGAGCCAGTTTTAGCCATATTAGAAGTATGGTTTTTAGAATCCTTCCCTTCTCCCTCTCCTGTGCTGCATCCATAGGAACGTGGGTTTGGTAAATAAAGCTAGGAGCTCCTTTCCTTTCAGGTACACCACTGAGATGTTTCATGAACATCAGCAGCTCAACAGCTGCAACTCCCCCAATACTATCATTAGAACATGGATCTAGCTTCCAAAGCTGTCCATAACTTTTAGAAATGAAACAAACAAACAGTAAAACTTAAAAGACAACTTATTACACACACTGCAGAGTTCAAAATCACTGTTTTTTTTTAAGGGGCCTGACACTACTGCAGAATTTACCCTCCCAGGCACTTAACCTCACCCTGGGAGAATGATACTTATGTGTTGTCATACAGCTGGAAATCTAGGAAACAAGAAACCACAAGCTGTATCCTTTGTTTCTCTTTAAAAACGTATAAAAATCAATTCTTCTACTTAAAAGGGCTTTTGCTTAGCAATAAAACAATACGTTTGTTCACTTGATGAGATCAAACCCTGTTTAACTCCATCAGTTGAGGACAAAGTGCTATTATGCTTCAAAGTCACATGGAGCACCCCTCAAATGGAACGTCAGAGAAGGGAGGCATTTAAATGCATATTTGACATACTTTTTGCAAGACAGGACGTCTCACTTCTCCATGGGGCTGTGGGTGGGAGAGGAAAAGGTTGGTTTCTGATGGAGTTGAGGGTATAGGCATCACTTGGCAATTCAAATCATCGAGATGCTACAGCTGCCCACTGGTAGATGCTGCCACAGGCAGGAAAAGCCCCTGCTAGAGATCCCTAGTTCTGCATATTCAGAAGGAGCACACACAATCGCTGCCTGTCTGCTCCTACAGCAGCACTACACAGCCCTCAAGCTGCCATCCCAACAATAATTTGTCAAGAATCTTTCAAGCTATTCATTCTTATGGGCACACACTAATATTTGCTATTCTCAAGGGACTGGGTTTACGTTGAGCCTTGAACAATGAAGAAAAAAAGACTTCCAAAAGGTTCAAATTTCCTCTTGCCATTTTCCAGAACAACTGTGACAATTTTAGGTTCTGGTCAGTCAAAGCAAAGTTTGCCTCATGTTTTTGTTTCCACTTCTGCAAGGGACAACCCCCCACCCCCCAATATTTACCATCTGGTGATGGATGGATGTATACATCCCTCATCTAAGAGTCTGCAAAAGACAGAACACATTTTATCTTGCACAAACACACCAAGCCAGGTGCAAGGAGAGCAGATGTAGATGCCTGAACCCTGATGTTATGTTAAAACCAGAGTGAGTTTGTGTTTGTCATCATTTTGCAGAATAATAACTATACCCATGGGTAAAGTTCCTGCAAATCATTCATCCTCCCCTGTTCCACCCTCACCTTTACACTAATGAACAAAGCCAAAGACAAACTTCAGATTTGCATTTGGATGCTAATCAAATACCAGCACACATCTGTTATTTAGCACTTCTCATGCAGAGGGCTCTTAATCCCTTTGAGGATATCAAAATCACCACTGACAATTTGCAAATGAGGGATCTGAGAACCAAAAGACTGACTTGGGTAGTGACAGCCTGTGGAGAGCCACAGTTGGTCAACCTGAGAACTTCAGTGCACAAGAAATAAAAATGAGGAATTTATTTAGACTAATTTTGTCTGCTGCTCATTTGAACACACCTCCCATTTTCCTACAAAAAAATAATGGAAGTAAATGCAGATAAACTTTACTAAAAGCAGCCTAACAAGATTACATTAAACTTCCACAAGCATTTGAGTAAAATTTAAATGCCTTTAATTTGGTTTAATGTACTTAACTGAAGAAGTAAAGAAACTAAAACTAATGCCACTTAAACTCTGCTTACAAGTCCCTCTATATTGTGTAATTCAATCCACTTCCAAAGCATATCTTCATCCTGATTAGTTTTTCCATGTGTTCCTATGTAGACAAACCCTCAGGACACACTAAATGCACAGGCAGCTTTCTCAAAGAAGAGAAACCACCTTGTACTTAGTCTTAACTCCAGCCAGATGAAATGTGCCTCCTTCACAGTTTTCCAGGCTTTTCTGAGATTCAGTAATGTCTTACAGGAGGTTTTTGGAGTGCATGAGGCATGAGCCACTTCTCTGTGTGAGGGGCAGACACCAGCTTACCAACTTTTTGGTTGTAAACTGCAGAAGGACTCTGGCTTCCAGCTCTGAGCCTTTGGCACTGCACAGCCACAACTGAAGGTGGATTTCTGCCTACAGAGCTGCTCCTCCCCAGCAAAGCCATAGAAACTGTTCTGTAGGTCAGGTTGTGCATGCAGCAAGACCACAAGCAGCCACCCCACCTAACCCACCCACCACCTCACAGCCTCAGACCCAAAATCAAGCAAAGAAATTTTATCAGGCTTCATCACTGCTCCCTCAAATAGGGGAAGAAAACCTCCCCCTGCCCTATCCAAGGGGGAAAATGGGTCAGCAGCCAAATTGGAGGGGAACACAAGGAGGCTGAGCTGGTAGAAGTGTCAGAACTACTGCACAGCAGGTTGGTATCTGAAGTCTTGGTCTTGCTGTAGAAAACCTACATTCCCCATATGGCCAGCTAATGAAACAAATTAAAACGAGTTGTGGCAGCTTGTGCAGAAGACTACAAACTGTGTTTTTTCACTAAGATTTTAGCTTAAGTTTGTTAAATTAAGAACCCACCCTTTTTCATAGTTAATTCAAGGATACAGATGAAACTAGAAACACATCTCCTCCCACTCCACTCAACAACCCCCACAGAAAAATATTTAAATAGCAGAGATTTGTAATCTAGAACAGAGAGCAGTATTCTATGAAGTATCATCTAATTTAAATAAATCTCTCTCATTAACTTCTAGGGGCGTTCTAAAACACATCAGTGCTGCTTTGTTAATTGCCTAATATTTCACACCAGGTCTCCCAAACATCAGGACACAAAAATGGGGAATCAGAGATTTACTGGATTCAGTTAAATAATGGATTTGAAATGATAAATATATTCTGGATACTTATAAAATATTCTACAGCTATGTCATTGCTTTTTTTTTGTTACAGCTCCATTATCTAAGCATTCTCTCAAGTCACTGAATTCCTGAATATTTTAACTGCATACATGCAAATGATCTTTTTCTTTCTAAGTTCTTATGTGGGTCATTATTAGAGAACTAAACGCCTCACAACTCTTTATGGATTTCTTCTTAAAGTGCCCCTCTCAGACAGCAACACTAGACAGATTTAGCTGCTAAGTCAGTAAAAAACTATTAGGTAATCATGTAAACCAGAAGTATACAAAAAGCTGAGGATACAGGAGCAAAAAACAGCATTTGAATGGAACCATGATATAAATTGAGTCAACTTTAGGAGCAAGAAACAAAACTCATGATCTTCTGTAGCATAAGAGGTTGAACTTCAATTATTCTAGTTATAACTTTGGGTTGGAAAGGTCAGAAGGATACAACACACCACAAAACGTGCAGGTAATATAAAGGTGAAATGCATTCACCCTGTGCCTATTAAATAACCAGGAACAAAATCTGGGGTGAAATGAGGATAAGCATATGCAACTTAGCTAAATATAGGCAAGGTGATAACGCAGAGGAACTAATTATTTTTTTCCATCATTTGCCTGGAACAACTCCTTAAAGTGGAGCAAAACAGCTGAGTAACCCACAAGGAATGCTGCTGACCCATGCTCCAGCAGAAAACCAAACAAATCTAAAAATTATTTAGGTTGGAAAAGTCCTTTATGATTATCCAGTCCAACTCAGCACTGCCAGGTCCCCACTGCCCCGTGTCCCTCACACCACATCTCCATGGCTCTGAAACCCCTCCAGGGATGGGGACTCCACCCCTGCCCTGGGCAGCCTGGCACAGCCCTGGACAACCCTTTCCAAGCCGCGTCACTGCCCTTCTCTGGACATGCTCCAGCCCCTCGATGTCCTTCTTGAGTGAATGGCCCAAAACTGCCCCCAGGATTCAAGGTGTGACCTCCCCAGGTCTGTCAACGAACACAGCAGCAACAGCAGCTCCATCAGAAAGCAGCAGAAGTGCCAAGCACTGACTCAGAGCTGCAGGGAAGGTAAGGGACAGGAGATCAACCAGCTCCCCAGCAGCAACTACCCTGAAGGGACCAAGTTTATCCACACTGGCCAGATGCCTCCACAGTTCTAGTGAGCTGTAAGGTACAGTCATCCAAGCAGCACTGGAATGAGGAGGTCTCTAATTAAAATGGAACAACTAGTCCAAAAAAAAAGCAAGGATGACAAAAAAACCTCACAGAACTATAAAAAAATCTACCTGTAAGTCTGATTCAAAGCAGTTTTCCAACACTAGATTGCACTTTGCTTTGCAAGGTGGATAAAAAATAGAGATAGGCAATGTAAAAGACAAGTGTACATGATCTGTGTAAAAACAGATATATCACATGGATATAAATTACTTGATTTGCTATTTATTATGTACCTGTAGAGTTCTCAGTGTTATCCCACTGACAAAGAGAATTGTCTCCTGCTTTAAGACACTGACAATCTCAACGACAAAAGGGAGCAGACAAGGTGCAGGGAGAAGCCAGGGATGAATGAGGAGTGTTTTGATTGTGGTTTGCATCTGATTGCCTCTTGTCAGCACCCCTGAGCTAGTGTTCATGCTCCAGATCTGCCAACACGTGGGCAAGCATGGCAGAGCAGAGCCTTGGTACAGCATCTGAGATGAAGTAGCACAGAGAAAGCCAAAGCCAGAATGAGACAACAACAAAAAGACAAGTTTGGGAGGAGAAGCACAAAGATGCCTTAAGTCATCTGAAAAAAAAAGCTTAAGATGGGGAAAGAAAACTGCAGGAATCTGAACTTAAGGCAGAGCCAGGGTAAGAAACTGCAGCTGATGGAATGGTAGAAAGACAAACCAGAGCAACCCTGCTCTCCAGACCTGTTGGGAAACCCACCACTGCTACCCAGGACAGCCAGCTGATGGAGGAACTCAGCTGTTCACTGGGATACAAACAGTTCTGCAGTCAGGATTAACAGCAAAAAAAAAAGAGAATGACTAATTTCTAATGGGAGCCCTGGGAGCACATTTATTACTATAAAGAAATATAACATGTTGGCCCTCTAAAGTTTGTAACTGAACTAGCCAAGAGTTCCTTTGGCAGTGTAAAACCACTGCTGTCACAGAGGGGCTTCAATCAAATGGGCTTTTGTTTTATTAATAAGTGTTCTTCCACCCCCCTCCTCCAAATCCTCAACCTCTACCAGCCTTCAAATTTCTTTGAAATCATTTTTTCCCCTTTCTCATCACTCAGAAGCATAAGAGAGAATAAGACATTGTTTGTTTGTTTTCTTTACTTGATAGGAGAGCAGTTTTTCCTCCAGTTTGGTGGTACTCCAAGTGAAAAGGACAGCAGATACACTCTTGGCAACTGTACAGGGTGGTTTATTTGTTTTTCCATAAAACACTTGGCCGTGCCAGCTTTCTGAGTAACCTCAGAAATAACACACTCTTCCTGACAGATGACAGCAGCATGCAGTTAATAAACAAATTAGACCCATATGAAAACGTGATTCAGACACAAATTCCTAATTCCAAAGAATAAGGTGGTACAGGGCTACCAAAGAGGCCATCCTTGCATATCAACCTTCCAATGAGACTTCTGCAAAGCTTTTTCCAGCTCTGAACAGTTGCTGTGGGGTATTTTTGTGTTAAAAAAGGAAGATGCAAACAAGAATAAAGAAAAAATCTATTATCTATCTATGAAATCTATAAAAAAAATCTATAAAATCTATCTATGGTGGCACCATTTTCACTGTAGGGTGTAGAAATTGGGGTTTCCTCCCAAAGTCTGGGTGACAACACCTCACACGTGGTATGGTTCAGTGAGGACAGCAGGATTTGTGGCTGGCCTGGTTCACACGCTGGTGTGGTGAGGGTTTAAGTCAGGCAAGGGAAGTGCTCTGAATCTGCACATGTCCAGGATCACCCTGCTCCAGGATTTTCACCCTGAGACCTCACCCGTGTGCTCTCAAAGCCAGGAGCTGCTGGTGGCACCATCAGCCAGGGCTTGTGAGTGTACCACCAGCAGGTGTCACATCCAGGAGGAGGGAATCTCAAGACACCCTGCACTACACAGAGAGAAGTTTAGAAATAAAACCTGTTGTTTCTTCCTCCTCCTCCTCCTCTCCCTCATGTCAGCAGCTCTAGGGGATGAAGGGGATTACTGCAGAAATCCGGAGAGATTGGCAGCCTGACAGGGCTGGGGACAGGAGTCCCAACAGGCACAGGAGACCTGCCTCAGAGACTGACTCAGCTTCTGACCCACTTTATGGACATGGCCAAACTGCTTCTCCTCTTCCAGACTCTGTTTGACCTTACACAATTAGGCCAGCATCTTCAAGGCACTCACTGCCTCTAGTTTTGGTGAGGAACAGCCCATAGGCTTGAATTGAGTACAAAGAGGGAGCTGATTTTACTAGGATCTGCCACGCCAAGAATAAAACCATCTTTTCACTTCAATAATGAAGAATACCCACACAGTTAAACCTGTTAATAGTCTTTAAAAATACATCCAGCTGGGAGAGCAGTGTGTTGCTCTCATTCACAAGTTTGCTGTATCCTTACCAAAGCCCACAATCCCCCCTGAAGGTCTATTCACAGAGACCTTCCTCCCAGGGTCCAAGCTTTCCCTTTGTGTTTTTTCCTTCCCCTTTTCTCCTGCTTTATCCCCTCTGTCACGTTAGGTAGAGAACTTGCAGGGTGACCTGGGGAACCAACCCAAGCCTTGAGTGAGCAGAAAAATCAGCTGAGGAAAACAACAACAACAAAAAAATCTCTTTTTAACCTGGATGAGGTCCCTGGTTGAGCTTCTTCCCCACCACAACAGGTTCACCAGCACACCTGAGGAGGAACCAAAGCAAAGCTGCAGCTCTTGCTGACAGAGATGAACGTACCCATTAGCAGGACAGGGATGTTTTAAAGAGGTTTCATATTAGAGTTGGGGTTCTTGCACCAGGGAACTCTTTAAACATCATAAAATGGACTTAATACATATTCCTTATGTTGTTCACAGTTTCCTTTCCCAGTTTGGCTAATTATACGATATTTAAGTTTAAACATATGTTGCTTCCCTTGCAGTGAATCCTCTCCTCCTACATGATACAGGAGTGAAGTCATCTTGCTGACTTCAAGCTGAATCCTGCACCCTTCTCAAGGAGGTGGGAATTTTTAGTTCCTCCAGAAAGCAGTCCTGAAAGCACAGTGATTCTTCCTGCAACGAGCTACCAGGAGCTCTACCACCATAAATCCCCTGAAACATGCCATCCAGGTGCCCTGTGTTAAAGAACCAGCATAACTTCCACCAGCCTGGGCACATGGTTCTTAAAATATATAAGAAGACACTCAGGATGTAGCTACATCAGTGGGAAAGGTGAACCAGCCCACTAGAGACTTTTACTCACCTTCCTTCCACACCATCACCAATTGACTTTAAATCTATTTAAATCAAGACACACAAAGAAAATTCCAAACAGAAGGAAATGCCCAAACACTAAGCAAAAAACGTATTTAGAAGGGAAAAAAAAAAAAAAAGGTCTTGCAGCCCTTTATGAATTGTCATGAGCTGCAGACAGGAAAAATCTCCTTCAGTTAGTGAGTTCCATATTCCAAGTGCCATTAGGAAGCAGAGCAGCTGAGCACACCACAATAGTTCTGTTTTGTTAGCTTAACACAGCAGAGTATAGGATTTAAAGGAAAAAGACAGCCACTGAAAATAACTCCATTAAATTCACATTAACCCACAAACCCAGCAGAGCTATGTAAGGACTGCTCCAGAAGCAGCAACTCAGAATTAATGCCTGTAAATGATGAATAATCCTGCTCTGACTAGGATTCAAAATCCTAAAGGAGGGAAATTCACCTCAAATAGTGTTCTCCAAGAGAGCAAGGAGGGGGGGGGGAAATTAAAGAGGAAAAGAAACATGGCCTAGTTAAAAAATATCAGTAGGTAGGAACACAAACTGTAAAATGATGTGGCTCCCCATGGACTAACATTTTTTGTGGTTTATACACACACTCCCACACATTCCTTCTCAAAAAGGACTTGGAAAATAAATCTAATTTTAAGAACTGTAAATGAAAGAGACATGTGAGAATTTAAACACTTAGGGCAAAAAAAAAGACCAAAACCTCAGAGACTAGAGCAAAAAGAGGCAGCCAGGACTGGAGTGGACAAAACACAACCAACAGTGACAGCTATAATTCAACTGGTGGATGTGCTTTACATCAGTTCACCAGCCTTGATGCCACAAGGGCTTCAAAACCAACAATATGCCCCAAAAAGGGATTTAATAAAACTGTGAGAATGAAGAGACAAATGACAAACTCAAGGGATTCTGCTTTCCTCAAATTGAAGAGGAAATTTCTGCTAAGCACAGGGAATGGAACTAATAATTTAAGTTTTAAAAGATGCTGAGTTACAGCACCTATTTATTTCACCTATGAACACACAGGACAAGTAAGCAATGGTAACACTGGCCAGGAGGAATTCACAAACTCCCAAGTTCTTTCTCCTGGTTCCAGCTGGAAAAACCAGCTTGGCCAAGCCCTTGGTTAGCTGCAGGTCAAAAGGAAGAATTAAGCCACCAAATGAGGTCTGAGGAAAGCCATGGTAGAAGCTCCTGTAAGATCAGCCCTGAGAAGACTTCACCAGACCTGGTGCCATCTGAATTCACACAGCTCCTCCAATTGGAGATGAGCAATAAATTCTACCTAACAAGCAAGGCAGCATTTGGAAACAATTAACATCCTGTTTTCCTTAAGCATCATGTTCAGGGAAATTTTGACTTCCCTTCGGCATCCCTGTAGAATTTAAAATATTTATAAACAGACAAAAAAAATCCCTGGACTTTACAGATACAGCTAAGCAGCATGGGTTCATGCTTTAGGATGTTTTTAAGCTCCAAAAGACTCCCTATCAAACAGAGAATTAATCTGTAATCCATCCTTAAGGGGCAGTAAAAAGTTTTTTAGTTGAGCTCCCCACTTAATCAAGATTTTATAACTCTTCATCTGTATTTCTCTACCATCTGCACAGCTCTATCCCATATGGACACACAGGACTTTTTTTTTCCTAAAATATTTTTGTTAAGTCCCTTTCATTACCAGTATTACCCCTAGTTCTTCTCTTCCAATCAGCACAGGACTGCCTAAAAGTGAATAAAATATAGTCCTTCACTGAAGTTTTGACATTTGTCATGTTTAAAATAAGGGCTCCCAAATATTTTTATATAAGCACTTGGATGACAACATTAGAGCAGCCTGAATCTCACTGAGAAGATCTCAGAGAAGTCAAGTAAATTAGGAGATGGCAACTGGTTTTTAGCACAAGTTTGGGCTTTCAGGCATTTTGTTTCATTTTTCCTTAGAAAAGTGAGAGATTCCTTTCCTGATGCATCTGTCTAACCAAGCACAGAGCTTCCCTGTGAGCAGCAGGACTAGGACAACCCATCTGACTCCCTGGGGCAGCTCTCCAGCTGCTTAATAAGCTTCACACCAGAGTCCTTCCCTTGAAAGTTTCAGCTCCACCCAGTTCCCTGCTTCAACAAAACCCTTCTCAACTTGGCACCTTCAGGAGCTCTAGAGCTCTGCTGGCTTGGCTTGGATCAGATGAAGATTTTAAAGTTTCTCTAAGGGGGAAAGGAGATGAGAGACAGAGGTCCCATACATGCAAGCAAGAGAATCTGTTGCTGTTTCTAAGGGTAGCAGGCTAAAAATTGAGGGTGGAGACACTCAGCTTTTGAAATGGGAGCCCTTCTTGCTCTCCACACCTAATAGGACATCATGCCAACAGAAACCCATCCTACAGCTTTGGCTTACAAACAATTGAAACATCAAGTAATGAAGACAAATCATGGAATGGTTTGGGTTGGAAGGGACCTCTGGAGATCCTCTCATCCAACCCCCCTGCTCCAGCAGGGTCACCAGAATGGTGTCCAGGCAGGTTTGGAATCTCTCCAGAGCAGGAGACTCCACAGCCTCTCTGGGCAGCTGCTCCAGGCTCTGCCACCCTCACAGGGAAGTTCTTCCTCATTTTCAGGTGAAAGCTCCTGGGTTCCAGTGTGTGCCTGTTGCCCCTTGTCCTATCACTGGGCACCACTGACAAGAGTCTGGCCCCATCCCCTTGACCCCAGCCCTTTAGATATTGATAAGCATTGATTACACCCAAGATTCCCTTTTACATGTGATTTAAATGAGCACTGTCACCTTATCATACAAGAACTTCTTCCAGCCCCAGTGAAACATGTTTTATTTCATCAACCTTCTAATGACTGAACTTTCCAAATAAATCTCTGAAGTCAAACAAGTCTACAGCTTTTGCTGTGCATCCTTACATATCCACCAGTTATTTGCATAGTCATTCCCACTCTGATTTAATCCTTCCTTTCATGATTGCTTAAATCTACACAGCAAATGAGAACAGTAAATCAAACCAAACACTTGGCAGGCACGTCTTGGTGAGATCACAGTGAGATCCTGGATTAGCACAGGCTATTTTCTCATCTGGAAAAGGCTCGTGGAGCTCCTGTGCAGTTTCAATAACCATCATCTGACCCAATGAGCAATAAGGAGAAGGATACAGCCCTCTGTGGGCTGTTATCTGGGTCAACACCCAAGCTGACATCCAAAGCTTCATGACTAGGGTGTCTATTAGGGGACCTAGACCATATCACTGGGTTGATAAAGACAGCACAGAGCAGAGCTTTTAATCTAATCACATGCTGGAGCTCAGAGGTAAGTGTGAGAAGTAGAGGTATGAAGTCCCCACTAACAGCTAAACTTGAATACACAGGGGGTTTAAGGTCTCTAATTTTCAGTTCTCTAACTAAAAAAAAAACCCAAAAAGTTTTAGTGGGTAGAAATATAAGGTATTATTTAGGAAAGGTGTACTGGGCTCAAGGAGAACAACAGAGGAATCATGTAGAAGGTGTTTGTGATTCCTGGTGGCTCAGTGACTTCTCCTGAATGCTGGTGTGGGTTGGAGAGCTAGAGAGACTTGGGCAGGTGTGACAGAGGATTACTCAGTTATTAGTGAGCTGCTGGCACTGCTGAAGCTGTACACTAGGTAAAGGGCCTGCCAGGAACTCTCCACACACTGCCAGAATAGTCAGGATAACAAATTATGTCTCCAAGCATTTATTTCTTGTTCCTTGTATTGCCTGTCTTTGTGGTAAAATCTGTAGCTGAAGTGAAACACTATGTGCTTAAGTCAGATCCTTTCCTTAGACCAACCCTACTAAGTTACTCCAAAAGCCCCTGAGCTAATCTAAACAATCTCTCACCACCTTTCCTCTCCAAGCCCTTCTAAAAAGGTGCTTAAATATCTACATGGCTCTATCTATATGAACCAGCACAGGCAGGATAGTTTAAGTTTAAACTCATCTTGCTTTACTGTAGCTACTCTCTCCAGCAGTAGCTTTACAGCAAGCAGTAAAACTTTATTCTCTTTTAACACTCTGGAGAAGTTCTCACTGCCACAGGTTTTGCAACAACACTTGGAGAACAAGTTCCAAACGTGTTGTGTGTTAGAAAAGGATGCTGAGTAACAGACAAGCCAGAAGACTGTGGAATTTCTTCACTTCCAGCTTTCAAGGAACTACACTATGATGCCTTAATTATGATGAGAGTCAAGCTTTAAAAGGGGGTCCTCCAACAGAAATTAAACCCATCATTTTCCAAGAGCAACGACACAATCCAAGCAATCCTGCTCCAAGGACTGCTGGCAGCAGGGAGGAGCAGCCTGGCCCTGGCTCCCTGCCTCAGTACCCACCTGGGACACTCCACTGCTGCAGCAAAACCTTCCTCCTGGCTGCCAGGCTTTGCAGCACTGTGGATTTCTGCTAGGAATGGAAAATAATCCACTAGTGGCTCCGTTGATTAGCTGTACAAAATTCTCAGGGTCAAAGGGCAGGGAGATGAGATGAAAACCATTAATCCAGCAGCCAGACTCTTTTGATAACTCAGCCAGATGCCCGTGTGCTTCATCCAACCACAGCTCCCATTAAATCTGCAGGAACTCAGTCTCCATCTACAATTGAATGGCTAATTTCTTAACATTCACAACCATCCAAAAAAATAAGACCTTACTGTGCTACCAGAGAGTGTTTGCATGCATGCACTTGGAGAGAGACACCAAATATTTTGATTAAAAGAATGCTTCCTGAATGCAAATTACAACCTCTTGTCTCCTAAATAGCAAACATCTTCATAGGAAGGGTTTCCAAGCTGTTTAGAAAGCAGCTATTGTCAGGAGCATAGCTGGGTGCTTCCCACTCAGCTGATCTGACCCCAGGCATTTATTTTCACCATCATTATTCATGCCTGTACTGCAAAACAGAATATGACCCATATCTGTCTTGCTTTGTGCAGCACCAACGAGATTGCTCACACAAAACAAAACTTGAGTGCATGTTTAATTGTAATTTAATGGGAATAAGAATCCTTCTTGTCTTCACAGCCACCCACCCACCTTAAAAGACCCAGAATAATCTAGGATTGGCCTTAAAAGCTCAAGAGCTTCCTTACTCCCACTGCAGCCTTATGGTAGACAAGTCATCATGCTGCCTGCTGAGCACTCCAGCTCTGCAACAGCAGACAGAAAGGATGGGGAGTGGAAAAATGAGAGAGCCCAGGGTGATGGTTCTGAGAGCAGCCAGTTTGTACAGCTCCTGAGTTGCCACAGGGCTTCAGCATCCACCTCAGAGGATGCAAACGTTGCTCATGAACATGTTATGGTCCTGCCATGCCACCAGCTAGAGATTCTGCACCCAGCTGGACAAAACATCTCATATAAATACACATTCTATGAAAATAAGTACAAATAAGCAAGCTGTGGAGGAGGGAGGTGTTACTGGGGGATATTTACCTGAGGAATGTGCCATTACATCTCCCTCTTCCATTCTTCACAGGCAGTTTGTAAGTTATACAACAGCCCAGCAATACCCAAACTCCATTTCCATACCCCTGCCAGACTAAGCTTGTACAGCTGAGTCAGGAGGAAAAAAAACCCAAAACACATAATTATGTATCACAGATTTAAACTATTGAACTAAGAGAGCACCAAGTCCCTGTTTTCAGGCTTATCTTGTGAAAAAGACAATGCCAAAATAAATTTGACAACACATTTCTTTCCCCTTTTTGGGCTTGCTAACACTTCCCCCTTCTGCTTGCTTTAGTTCTCTTCTCCTTCACTTCACCTTCTTCTACCACTATCAAAAGTTTGAAGGAACACAAAGGGTTTTTTTTTCAGCCATTTCTTTGCAATGCCAAGTTTTGCCTTTTGCTACCAGTCTTGGCATCCCCCCCACCCTCAAACCTTTCCTAAACTATACTCCATTCTTTCCAGAGCAGCACTTGCTGTTGATAGTGCCAGAGGCCAGGAAGGCTCCTGGCAGCAAAGCTCCCACAACTGAACAATCTCTTATTTTTGTGAGATAAGGAAATCCAAGACATGGGGTTTCAAACAGAGACTAAAAAAAAAATGCCCCTGGCATTGGCAGTTTAACTAAACACACACAAATTTTCCCTTCCAAGGGGCAGGTAGTGTGCAACAGCTTTCACCACTGAGAGCTGCAGAGAGATGCTCATTTCTGTCACAATTAAAAGATTCCTATAAAATAATGTATATTCCTGCAGTAAATGTTTCAGCAATGCAGTCTCACTGTGTACAAGGGTAGTGATGGGGAAACTGCTGCTCCTAAGGCATAGTTGCTCTCCTAACACTAAATCAGAAGCTCCTTCTCTTCCTAAATACCATTATTCTCCTTTAGTAGCACAGCCATGAGACAGAAGCAAACAAATTCCCTTCTGGCATCCAAACTGTTCTGCAAAGAGCAAAAGCCCTTGTGATTATCACACTCATCACCTTCAACTTCCACCGAGTCCCTGAATTCCTCCATAGGACAAGAAGTAGCTGAAGACCAAAGTTAGACCTTAGAAAGGGAAAAAACTTTGAGTATTTTAACAGACTTCATCAATTTCTCACACAATTTAAGGAAGGCACCATCCTTTCTTTGAACTTTTTTTTTATATATTCATCATCCCATAGATTTTTCAGTTCTAAGTGTAGAAGTCCAGCCATGAAATCAGCACAAACACAAAGCAGAAAATGAGGGAGAATGCCAAGAATTATTATCTCTCAACTAACCCCTGTAGCTACTTGGTGATTTTCACCTATGGACAACCCTTACTAACACACAGCACCTACTGCTCAAAGGGCAGAGCTGTTACCTAGAGAATTAATGGACTAATTAACTCTTTCAGTGAGGAAAGATGGAGCTGATGGTCCTTCCCATCACAAATCCTAGAGGTTTCCAGAGAGCCTCTCAGTGCACTGCTGTAAGAGCTCGTGTCAGGAGTTCAGGAACACCTTCAAACCACTTTTGTTCATATCTGTTGGCAAAGTGCCTCCTAAAAAGGCCCCTTTTTTTCTGCTTCATCCTCATGAGCTTTTGCACCAGATTATGAAAACAAACAATAGCAGAGATCTCAAGCTGAATCCAACCACCAGATTTTTGCCTTCAGCATAATACAAGAGTTCCAGAATTCCTACCTACAGGGGATACATAGATTTATTCAATACAAATACTGCACTGTCTGACCTCAAGGGAGCTGCCCAGAGCTCCTCCCAGTGTTTGGTGGGACCTCCTGTACCATTAATTGGTGGAGGGAGCAGTTTAGTTCTGCCTGTATCTGAAAAGAATTGACTGTAGATCTTCTCTGCCCAGTCAGGCTGAAGCAGCTCACTGAGGCAAAGCAGCTCCAGCAGTAACTTCACACTACAATGGGAAAAACAGGAGGAAAGAACAAAAGTTTCCACTGCTGATACAAGCTGTCTGTAGGGAAGGCAACTCCCCAGCTTTTAGCCAGCAAAAACCTTGCAAATCTATCCCTTCCTGTCTACCCTTGTGTTTTTAAACTAACATTGAGAAGATGCTCAAAACAGCCCCCAAGTTTTCTAACTGCTTCAGGTCACCATATCAACACAGAGCACAGCCCTGCCTTGCTCCCACTTTAACTCCTCCACAGAATAGGTCAAGATCCAAGTACCCATGCTGACCACACCAGACCTCCCTGTCCCTCTCAGTAAATACCATTTCAATTAAGAGGAAAAATGAAGAGCTCTTGCTGCAGCTCTCACAAGCTAATGGTGTTACACTCAATTTTTTTCCACTGGTACCACTTCTATCAAGACAACAGATCCAGACTAATTTTTTAAAGGATTTTTTCCTCCTAAGGCTTCTGGTTTAAGGAGTGCCTCTTGTCTCATTTAACATGCCTGTGAAGTGACAGCACACATGGACCATCATGCTTAAAACACACAACTCTCCTTCCCTTGGGCTAAAACTGATTACTTACTTGTGTAGCTGTAATTACACAGGCATAAGTACTGCCTGGGTATCTCAGCACAGGAGAAGCTGCAGGAAACAGGCTGGGATGAAGCAGCCAGAAGATGTAGAAAACATTTTATGAGCCTTTCTAACTGGGGTTATGCCAACTACTGCTTAGCAGAATCCACAGTGCCAGGCTGGGATGAAGCAGCCAGAAGATGCAGGAGACATTTTATGAGCCCTTCTAATTGGGGTTATGCCAATAGTTGGCATAACTACTGCTTAGCAGAATCCACACTGTGACCCACCTGAATTCTCCTCTCCTTCCTGTGGGAACCCTCCTGAGGACACACTCATTTAGGACATCAATCTTTATCTATCATGGAAAATGGAAAAAATGCTGGAAAAGACCTTCAAGATCATCAAGTCCACTGCCAAGTCCACCTCTAAACCATGTCCCTCAGCACCACATCTCCACATCATCTAAATCCCTCCAGGGATGGGGACTCCACCGTCGCTCACACCACAGCTCCACAGCCTGGAAACCCCTCCAGGGGTGGGGACTCCACCACTGCCCTGGGCAGCCTGGGACAGGCCTGGACAACCCTCAAGGGGAAGAATTTTTTTCTCATGTCCAACCTAAACCTCCCCTGGAGCGACCTGAGAGCACTTCCTCTTGTCATAGAGGCCAAACTCCCTGTCTCCAACCTGCTTTCAGGGAGTTTTCAGAGCCAGAAGTTCTCCCCTGAGCCTCCTTTGCTCCAGGCTCAGCACCCCCAGCTCCCTCAGCTGCTCCTCCCCACACTTGTGCCCTACACCCCTCACCAGCTACCTCATGCAGGCTGGAACTACATCCTTCCATTGTCACACCAGTGCCTTCCAGCATCCCTCTTCCATCCCATTAAGGCTAAATAGCCCCCCAATTACAGCTCTCAGGAACAGAACCTGTAGCAGAACAGGCTGGGCCTGACCACACACTGAGGACACCAGTGGTCAGAGAACTGCCCTCAGGCTCACCATTTCCAAATTCAATTAAAACAACTGGTTTCCTAAGTGACTCCAAATTGCTAGCCAGGGAGGCTACCTCTCTCTTCCCTCCACACCCACAGCTGGAGCCTCTTTGTTAGAGGAGCCAGCCACCAACAGGACCTTCTCTAAAGGGGGGCCCTCCACTCTGAATTTCAATAGATCAAGAGAGAAAAGCCTCCAGACAGGAAAGCAAAGCTTATCCCCTCACTCAGCTTATGGGGACCAGTGAACACAGCAAGAACAATTAGCTGCAACAAAGGATCCCTGGGTTGACTCAGGTTTGATTTTCTAGTCGAGTTTGGTGTCTCTCTACCAATTCAGAGAAGTCTGACTGCTTTTCCCCCCCTCCTGCCATCATTCTTTTAAAGCAGCCCATACACCAGCACAGAGTTGCTTTATCAACCTTCCTATATTAATTATACCAAATTAATTCAAAGCTAAAAGCCTCACCATCTCTAGAGCAAGGTGAACAATTTTAGAAAAAAATGAAACAATTTGGAACATCAAAAAAAAAATCATGAAGTGTTTTCATTTGAATTCACATATCACCATCAATTGTGGATGTTTTGACCCCCCTGGCATGTAAGCCAAGAAATCAATTTGAAATTCCAGTGCAAGCAGCCCAAGATCATTTTATTTATGTGTTTGTTTTAAAACAGAACTCTAATTCCAGCTTGGATTTAAAGTGGTGCAGATTATTTTCTTCCCTTTTCCCTCTCCACACATCTCTCTTATCATAATGTGTTTTCTGACTCATTCAGAGCTGCAGGAGAGGAAGCCTTTGAAACCTCTGCCCTCCAGAAAACTATCCCAACACAGCACAATGCCACCAGCTCTTGGTTTTATGCACAAACTCTTCCAAGGTAACTTCCTAAGGCAGCTGAAAGGAAAAAAAATGGGTTATTTTTGGCAGGTCAAGAAATAAAAGCCCAGGTCAGGGCATAATAATTTTTCCTGATTTTTTTTTCCCCAAATGATTTTTCCTTTTCCCAATTTTAGACATGAATTTTCAGAATTGTAGTTCTGTAAAAAAGTGGAATTTTTAGAAATTCTATTTCTAATGTTAGAATTTAGAAAAAAAAACCCACAACTTAGTAGATGTGAGCTATTTTTCATGCCCTTTTCTTCCTTGTCTGGAACTGCCACTAGCTGTCAAATTTTTACTTATTTGCCATAGATAGGGTTAAAATTGAATTATTTGGTCCAAACTGGAAAAGATTTTAGATTCTCTTTTGGCTTTGCAGGATTTTTGGGTGGTTGGATCTTTTTCTCCCCCCTCCTTTACAATCTTCTCCTGAGTAGTTCACCACCACACCAAGTGTTCTGACTTTTGCTCTCCAATGGATGCTCTCATTTGTTCATTTTTTCTATTTTTTTCCCTTCAGGAAAAGATTAAGCACCCCAACAAACCTGAATCTACAGGAGAACAGAGTAGAGCCCACCAGAAAGTCCAGCTCAGAATTCAACTCCACATCTAGACTGGAATTTTGTCGAGTTTGGTGAGCAGAAGAGATGTCAGAGGACGTGTGAAGAGGGACAGTGGGAGGTGGGGTGAAAAGGTTGATAGGAGGAATGTACTTGAACCACAGGGGGTGAAGCTTCAACATATGAGTGCCCTGGTGCTTGAAGGGAGGGAAACTTGGGAGAGAAAGACAAAAAGAAAAGACAAACACCAAAACTTCAGCATTTTCAAAGCTTAGTGACCAAAGCGTGGACCAGACATCCTTCCCAAAATGCAAGGACCAGTACCTACATTTGGGGATTTTCTTTTTTTTCCTGTTGTTTTGGCTGAGTGTTATTGAAAAAGTTTGTCCAGCAGCCTATGCACCAAGCCCACATTTCTCAGGCTTCAATTTCCAGCTGAAGCCACGATGGTTGCTATGAAAACTGATGTGAAATTGTGTTCCAGAGAGCAAAGCAATGGAAAAGACTCTATTGGAATGAAACACAGGCACTAAGAGTAAAAATTGTATTAGAGCAACCTGTGTCAGACTTTTTTTCTCCTCTATTATTGGAGAAAAATATCTGTAAATCAACCTTCTTCTCTGGCCAGATGGTATTATGCAAATACTTCCAAAATCCTCATGGCTCTACCTCAATAGATTATCATCTCTTTTAAAATATGAAGCAGCAATTTGAAGAGCCACTCTTGCTATGGCCATTCCACCAAACTCAAAGATTTATAGAGCAGATGGCCAACCAAGGCAGACAAAAGCCCAAGCTGCTTACCTGGGGTAGCTTTGCCAAGACCCACACAGCCCTGACACTTCTGCTGGACTATATAATATACAGGCAAGTAATATTTTCACTTTGGCTCCAAATTCAAGCACCAGAATTCAGACATGTGCTAAGAATATAGGAATAGTTAGCTAAGAGTTCTGTATCTTGGGGAAAAAAGTGTTCAAATAGCTGCATTTTGTAGAATTTTGAGATGTTGGCTTTGCTAAACTGTTTTCATCACTCCAAAACACAGCAAAAACTGATTTAACTACATTTTAAAAAAATTTAGACATATCATTCTCCTATTTTCACATTTATGCACCTCACATTACTACATAAAAGACCAAGCCAGCATCAGAAGAAACAGATACAGGCTTCAAGTCATATACATGAAGTATACTCATATCTTACAGCTTGGTTATGGTCACAGGAGAAGTCAACTAACTTCAAAATATTGAATGTATTTGATTTACAGGTTGTCAGCTTTGTATATAAAGGAATAAAAGGTCCACATGAAACATTCTGTCCATGTTCACACACTCCCATTTGCAAAAAAGCTCTGGGAAATTAGATCACCTTCAAGCACACCTTCTCTGCTGTATAGAATAGTTGAAAGCCATTGCATCTCAACATCTGGAGGTCTCTCAGAAGCCATGCTGAAGCAAGCTCAAAAAGATAAAAAAAGCCAGATTATCATACATGTATTCATGGGGCTGACAAAAAAGGTTGTCAGGGAGCAAGTAACAAGTATTTCAGAGACATTTTTACACTTTTACACTTTTTTACACTGCCCGTAAATTTGGATTGTAAAATAAAGACTTTGAGTTAAAGACTTTGAAAGAACACAGGAGGTGATACACACTTCAGCCCACAGCTTCTCCTGCAAATCTTCAATAAAATTCATGAGCAATAATCTAAGAGAAGGCCAGGAGAGATTTTAAGGACTGGAAAAAGGCAGTGAAAAGATGAGAGTTGGGATAAATAAATATGTCAAAGACCAAACGTGAAGGTACCAAGGTAGAAGGGGCAAATGTGCAAGAAGAAATTATGAAGAGAGTTTGAGAAGTAACAAACTGAAGCAAAGCAAAAGACAAAAAAAACACACACACAGCTACAACACAGCTATTATTTTGTAATTCATCTGTTTGGGAACAATTTGGTTTCTTCTCCCCCCTCCTCCTCAGCCTCTTTACTGAAAAGATTTCATAAACACTTTAAATCAACCAAATTCAATCTGAAAGGGAAAAATCTTTTCCCTCATCATTGACTGCTAGCTCCTGCTCCCTCCCTTGCACCAGCACCAGCTCCTGTGGAGTCGTGCAGTGTTATTTAACTGTAAATGGAACACAGCAGAGGCATCAGTAAAGAGAATTATATCCTCAAAAGCAATAAGAACAGGTCACTTATCACATCTGCATTACATCTCCAGGTAGCATATTCAGCTTTCTAGAGAACTCCAAAGCCTGCTCACTAGAAACATAACCAAGTGAGTTCATTTGTACATGAACTAAAGCAGCTTTTTCCTAAGGGGACCTCTACTAGTAGTAGCTTTGGGTCCTCTTCACACTGTGCTTTACTGCTGAACAGAAAGCCAGCAGCTTGTCCATCACTTCCACTCTCTTCTAACCACCTTCCCCTGCCCAGCAGGCCCTGAACACACACCTACTACAGTCACATCAAACACTCACCCTGGAAACCTGCTGCTGAGAGAAACCTATGGAGGCATTTTCAAGTGTTTGCAAACAAGCACCACGTGAATCACCTTGCTCTTAACCACAAACATGTGATTTACAAACCAATCCACTCAGCAGCTTGAGGAATTAGTAGCTTACTGATGGGTACCACCTCTGTAGCACTGGCCACAGTGTCTGCCTGCAATATAGAAGTTGACCTGTGTCTGATCTGAAAGGGAGAGAAGACACCTTAGTTATCCCCATGGCACAGGCTTGTTGTTAGCATTCCTCTTCAGTGTTAACAGTCATCAGAAAAATGAGGAAACGAGCAGAAAAGCTGTGAAATTATCCTTCAACTTCTCTTCTGTGTCTGGTGACACTCACAATAATGAAAGGTTCCCCCACAAAACCAAATCCTCACAGACAGCTTGATGCAAAAACGCTGAAAGGCAGCTCCACAATTCTGTGATTCTTCTCCCATTCATCTCACTCACACCATATGTACACAGTTTAAGTGTCACATTATCACCTCTTATGATCCCTACTATCAAATGTCTGCCAACATCACTGGCTTCTGCCAATTGCTTTTAGTTTCTCTTTCTCCTTTTCCAGTGTTATACTTGGAGAGAGGGAAATAAAAAAAGGGACTGACTCAAGGAGAAGGAAAATTATCTGAAATCCTTTAAACAGTTGCTCTCTTAAATTGACACAAGTTTAACAACATGTACTTGGCAGGTTCTTCTTGCCACGAATACAAGAACCTTTCCCAAAGAAAAAAAAAACCCACAACCAAAAAACAAACACATTGAAAGCAGGGAAATATTTTAAAGGTACAGCACAGACCTTACTGACTGGTGCTTTGGTGGCTGTGACAAAGGCATTGCTAGTCACAAGTGTTCCAACCACAAGGCTTTATAACCATAAAAA
>NW_008582216.1:19220-76195 GCF_000691845.1 Merops nubicus | reverse complement strand
CATGAGGTTCAACAAGAACAAGTGTAGAGTTCTGCACCTGGGCATGAATAACTAACATTACCAATACAGGCCAGGAGAGGACATGTTGGAGAGCAGTCTTGGAAAAAGACTTAGGGGTACTAGTAAATGAGAAGCTGGACATGAGCCACCAGTGTGCAAAGGCAGCCCAAAAGGCCAGTTCAGTCCTGGGCTGCATGTGAGACCTCACCTGGAGTATTGTGTCCAGTTCTGGGCTCCCCATTTCAAGAGGGACAGAGATCTACTCGAGAGAGTCCAGCGAAGGGCTATGAGGACGACTGGGGGACTGGAACACCTGCCATATGAGGAGAGGCTGAGAGACCTGGGGCTTTTTAGTCTGGGGAAGACTTAGGAGGGATCTAATTAATGTGTATACATATATGAGGGCTGGGTGTCAGGAAGGAAGGGGCAGCCTCTTTTCACTTATGCCCTGCAATAAGACAAGGGGGAATGGACACAAACTGGAGCACAGGAAGTTCCACCTCAACATGAGGAAGAACTTCTTTACTGTAAGGGTTACAGAGCACTGGAACAGGCTCCCCAGGGAGGTTGTGGAGTCTCCTTCCTTGGAGAGTTTTAAGACCCATCTGGATGCGTTCCTGTGTGACCTGCCCTAGACTAGATGGTCCTGCTCTGGCAGGGGGGTTGGACTCGGTGATCTCTGAAGGTCTCTTCCAACCCCTGATATTCTGTGATTCCCCAGTTGCCTCTCCTGCAGGCTCCAGGTGGGTCCTTCAGCCCTATGCCTTCTCCTAGAGGGCTGGAGTACATCCACTTTTGGGCTTTTGGGAATCCAACAGTCAAAGGCTTCACATTTTTTCAGAGGAACTCTACTGGATGTTAAAATAGTTGGGGTTCACCTCACGTGCTGTCTTCAGGGCACATTTGGATTTTCCCCATGCCTTCCTCCAGCCCCGTCAGTTGTGCCTCTTCCTGCATACATGGGCCCATCTCACTTGTTAGACCATACCAGATTCAACAACTCCTTTCCAAACCTGCATCATTTTACTTAGAGGTCAAAAACCTTTGGTGCAGAGATTTTCCCCAAAACAGTGAGCATAGGAACACCGTTTACACAAAGTTGCTTCTGCAAGTAGTCCTCTCCTTCTCTTCACTCAGCGATCTTTATTCCCACAAGGAATCTGCACGCAGAAGAAAGCAACAGAAAAAGGTCCTAAGCTTAGATTCCTCTACATTATAAAATCACCTGGGATATTTTTTTTTGTTGCTGTAACACAAGCTGTGCTGTGTACGTGCTGCACCCCAGTAGAGAAACTGCCTGCCGGCAGTCTGAAGGATCTGAAAGTTCATTGCTAAGGGGAAAGGGTCATTTGCTGGCTTCTTTTGGTGTTTTGGGCTTGGTTTGTTGGCTTTTTTTTTTTTTTTTTTTTTTCCTAACAGGGCATTTTAACAAAAGGATTTTCATCCCTGGATGCTGGACCTCCTCTTGCTTCCTGGCTGTTATGCCCTTACTTTGATCCTCCTTCAGGAACCTTCAATGCTTCAGGTCACAGCAGAAGGACTGATCAGATTGTTTTAGGCTCAAGTGTAGGAGTGGAGTTGCAAAGGGAGGCTGTAGAGTATCGATTCAGTAAGACCTGAATGAACATGGTATTAGATCTGTAATTATATAACTGAAGAGGCTCTGCAGGGCAGGCAGAGTCAGCATTTTGGATTGGATATAATGTGTTTTTTTCCTGCTGCTGTAAACTAGCTGCAAGCACACCTTTGCATCTCATTTTACAGTGCTCCTTATCAGACATCTCTGACTACAGCCCGTGGACAGAATACCACAGGGAAACAAAAAAAGGGACAAAAAAAGCATTCAGCTCTTTTTCTGGCTAGGTTTCACTAGGCTATAAGAGTGTCAAGGGTTAGGGCTGGACCGGCCTCTAGACAAATGACAGATGCTCTCAATTAACCCCTCTCCCTTCCCAAAAGGGAAGAAAAAGGGAATAAGGGAGGTATACTTACAGATTGGAAAACTAAAGCAGTGTTAATGAAAATAATAATACAATGAAATATATACAAAACCAATATTGAACCCAACCCCCCTGACAGCAATTACCCCACCATCACCACTGAAGCTGTGGGCAGGCATTGGGCAAGTCCCAGACTGGACTCAGTGACAGACAGAAATCAGATTCAGGAGCTGGATTCTGGAACCAGATTGAAGAACGCAGGTATTGGGATTGAAGGCAGAACAGACAGAGTCCTCCTCAGATGCCAGCCATAGAACAAAAGAGCTTGACCCTCGTGATGCCTCATCTTGGCACTGAATATGATATATATGGGATGGAATTCCTTACTGGTCAGTTTAGGGTCCCCTGTCCTGGCCACTCCTCCCCACAGGGGCAGCCTTTTACTTTCTGCACCCCCAGGGTGGCACACAGGATTTAGCTGTGACCTGGGTCTGCACAGGAGCAAGTATAAGCAAGAGTCTTTCTGCATGCCAGTTGCAACTCCTGTTGCTCTCCTTTCCTTCCCACTTGGTGGTGGTGGTGGCAGATGTGTCTGGCAGTGCAGAGCCAGTAGGCCATTTTATGAGGAACGTTCATACCTCAGTCATATAAATGTATATTTCCAAGGGATTTGAGTTTCACAGCATCTGTGAAACTCAAATCAGCAGTGGCACGGTCTGATTCGGCCAGGAGGCTTAACAGACAGTGAGCCTGTCAACGTGAAATAACAGGTCTGCCAGAAAATCTAGGGCAGCATCTCACCTTGTCAGGCATGAGTGCTCACCTGGCTGTGGACACATGAGACCACAGCTCTTGGACACTCTAGAAAGCCTAGGAGCTGGGATTTCAAAGGAGATACAGCCCTATTTGCTTTCAGGCCAAATTTTCCATGAAAAAAAAAAAAAAGGTTAATCTAAAAATAAAAAGTTCAGAGATTCAAAACCAAAAAACAATAATAATAAGGTGGTTTTCCCAGATGATTACATATTTCAAGATTGGATGTTCTGTAGCTGTACACAAAATATGCTTCCCACCATTTTTTTCAGAGCTCAGTTTTCTCTCAGGAAACAGCACTTTTAGTGGGGTTGTTCCTGCTGCTTTCCTATGAAGGAAAATGTTTGCTTGTATACATCTGCAGCCCATTTTACTACCCATCAATAACTACGTGCTAATAGACTAAAGAAGGTCTTAATTTTCTGAGTATGAATATTAATGTAAATTCAAGTGAGGCATTTGCATTTATTGCTATACATTATTTGCATAGTGTCTGCGGAGGATTCTGTAACCTTGTGGTGAATATGTATGTGAATAAATCAGTGGGCATTAATTGCTGAGGCTTAGCCCGTGGGCCCTGAATTCAACTGAAGCATTACTGTTGAATTTATAAAGCCAGGGTGAGTCCAGGAAGCCTACTGAGATCAGGTTGCAGAGGAAAATTTTTGAAACTGGAATAGTTTGGGACTGCAATTGTAGTATAAACTAGGGGTTTATGAGTACTCTTACAGACTTCAAGGGTCTTCCTGGTTTAAAAGCTTCCCTGCATGTCTGTAGGAACAGGATCAGGTCAAAAAGCTGAAAGCATGTTACAGAAAAGCCACTATTTTCTGTTAAGGTGCCACATATAGCTAACATTTGGCTAGTGCTATTGCTGTCTTTAATGTATTCACAGGAAGGAAGCTGTCAGGATTTTTTTTTTCTCTTGGCTCTGAACTTTCTCAGTAGAATTTCCTAATATCCAAAATGAATTTTGAAAACAAGTGATGATTTTTTGTTATGTTGTATCATCTATGGATGTTGGAAGTTCATTTCCTTGAGCAGCCCACTGAAACTGCTTTCCCAACAGATTTACCAAAACATGCAGCTGTGACAAAGATGGCTCTCACCAAGCAGTGAGGCAGTGCCCAGGCTATCAGTAGCACAGGACGAGTGATGGGGTCAGTGTCTCTGTACCATCTCCCACTGTTTGAAGCCTGAAGGAGAATGGACACAGTGCTGGAGAATGACTATGCCTCGTGCCCTGCGAGCCTGACCGGGATGGCTGCACTGGGGGACACTCACAGTAGTACCCAGCACATAGGAAGGAGCTAGGATCATGATAACATGCATTAATATCTATAACCACCTCCCTGAGATGCCCCATCCCGTTTGCCTTAGAAACAAGCCCTGCTTTTAAAGCAGGTGTGCATGCAGTGGGATGGGAGAGCTCCGAAATTCGAGCCCTGCCTCTGCGACCCTCCCTGCCATCCCCTTCCAACCCACTGCAGACTCAGCACAAGGGAGCAAAGCACTGGCCCGCAGGCTCGGGGCTGGGAGCAAAGCAAACAAAATGCTGCTGTCCTGCTGCACAAACCAGCGAGCAATCTGCATAATTAGGGCAATGGTGACAATGCTCAGTGTCTCCTGTGGGTGCACGGCAAGCTCAAAAGGATCCTGCTAGAGCTTCTGGCTTTTTGGTAAGCTCTCTTTTCTGTCTTGCCTGTGATGGTTCTTTCGCAGAGATGTTCCTTTGTGTCACCTCTCACCTCTCGATTGCAAATGATTTTACTGCACCTCCCTGCACAGAGAAGCAAAGCTTCTTCTGAGATAATGTTGTGCAAAAGCTGTGGTTTGCTCCTCATCTTCGTGCGAGGGAGGCACTGGCGATGAGGAAGGCATCTCTAGCCCTACGACAAACCCCGGGATCCACACGAAAAGGCAGGGCTGTATCTGGGATCACATTCCCTTTCTGCAGCAGCATGTCACGTCTGCCTCTGGTGGCAGGTCTGGGGTAGGGCTGAAGAGTGAACTCATGGGTCAGAGCAAGATGTATCCACCCCCTTTCCCAGCTTTGAGGTTACCCACAACCTCCTTGCATTATGAATTGCACCAGCCCAAATGGTTTCTTGTGTTTTCTAAATTTAAGTAATTTACGATGCCAGTTGCCTTTGCACTGTCTGTCACAAGGACCATGAAGCTTTGCAAAGATCTCAGCCTGTCCATGCCATTAAGCAATGACTCAAGCATTCTCCAGGCTGACTGGCAGCCTGCTGCTGTGCTGGAGCACAGTCCAGCAAGGGATGGGGTTTTGTGTACGCAGGTGGTACACGGTGGAAGGCTCCTCCCTCCTGTCCTATTGCATTGCCCTGCCACTTGGCCACTTCTGGCTGGTGACAGAAAAAGCAGGTTGTAGAAGACAAATCTCAACAGGGGCGACAGCGGCACTGCACGCAGAGATGAGCCAGTGTATGGCTGGGTTCAGCTGCAAAGAATGTGAACCCTAAGAGAGAGAAGGAGGAGGTGGTGAATATGGGGGGACATTACATTTGGGCTTTGTTCCCTGCAGGAGCTCAGAGGAGGCAAGAGGAGGGCAGGGAGCGAGGAGAAAGGGCACCCACCACATGCACGTGACCAGTGCTGCAGCCACCGGCATCAGGTTTTCACTCATCAGCAAGTGGTGGATTAGGCTGCTGGCCAACCCAGCAGTGACGGCTGAGCAGGGGCTGATCAGCCAGGTTCTTAGAGGTGTGCGACCCGGGACCTGGACTGAGACAGCCAAGCAGGGCCCCTCCAGGCTGCACTGTTATCCAGCCCCCTCCAGGAGGATTAGAGCATGTGGCAAAATTCTTTTGGCATGCGATAAGATTTTCTTCCTGAATTTCATGCTGAGTTTGAGCTCACTAATCTTCCCCTCAGAGCATGAAAGGCGAGTCCTCATACCGCTGGCACAAAAGTTTAATCCCATGCCCAGACCTGGCTGCACGGTATCCACTTGTAATGCCCCTCTAATCATTTGGGAAGCTCCTGGGGTGTCTGTGCACCTCGGTCAGAGTGTGGGGTGACCTCCTGGCCCCCCTTCGCAGCCAGTTCTCCTCCTCTCCGTCCCACAGCCACTGACATCAGCAGACGTCGGTGTAAAGCGGCTCAGGAGGCGGCATGAAAGGATCAAGGAGCAAAGCTGAAAATTGAATTAGCACTTATTAGAAGGGTGGCTGGCAATGCCATGGGGTGGCCACGTGTGAAGTCCCTGGCCTGGTGTGTCACACGAGAGGCTGTGGCACACGTGGGACAGCTGGGTAGCACTCCCTACGCGAGCTGTCAGAACGCAGCCACGGCGTACGAGTGGGATCCAGCCCTCCCCGTCCTCCTCCTGCTCTGCGAAGGACACACGTCAGGGCCGGGGTGGTGGCGTCTGCGTTGGGAATGCTCCACGTAGGAGAGGCAGGGGAGGCGATGGCATTAGTGAGCTGAAATATCCCAAGCAGAGGGGACCCTGGTGTCACAGAGATGGTGGCTGTGCACCCCTCCCTCCTCCTCCCCCACTTGAGAGCAGTTGCTCACAGCTCTGTAAGCAGGTTTATTAACCATTGGGCATGTGTGCTGATTGCATTACTAAGACTGGGCAAAGTCCTCATTAAAAAGAAGACCAAATGGGAGTACCAAGTTAGTGTCAGGCCTGTACTTGGGCAAAATTTACGTTGGTGCTCACATTTAATGCTCCAGCTGTGGCACGTTGCAGACCCTGGGGTGAGCAGGATTGAACTCTACATGGATAGAAGTAATCACCATGGGAGACATCAGCATGATGTAACAAGTCCCCAGAATTCCATTTTTGTCTGCAGCCAAGCCATGCTGTCATGTCATGGTCATGGACTGACACATCCTCTGTAATGAGGCCCGTGTCACAGGAGCTGTTTGCAGCTCCATGCTGCAAGACAGGAAAAATGTCTGGCCACTGTTAATTGTCCTAATTACACTGGGTCTGCTTCTGGATCTAAGTGATATTCATTCAAGGAGTTTCTTCTTCACTCAAAAGATATAAGGATCATCATTTTGTACCTGCCCGTCCTCCTTGCAGGTAGTTTGTTTGGTGAGACAAAAGGGCATTGTTTCACCACATTCCATTTGTTAAAAATGCTCCCTGCTCCACATACAGCATTCTAATATTAAATAGTTCTCAGTGTCATGTGGGAACATGATGCCTCAAAAACAATTTAACGCTTGATGCTTTTGAAATTGTATAGTTGAGAAGGCTCCAAACATGGGATCATGTGGCAGAAGAAGAATACTGTTTGGGGCCAGGAGGGACCTGGTCAAGGCCAGCCTTTCTGAGGGTGCTGCTCCCTGGGACAGGTGCTGTGCATGCAAGGGGAGCATCTCAGAAGCAGACTGGAGCCCTGAACACATTCCCCAGGTCCCACATTACTCCTGTGTTTGGGTCTTGCAGTGGTGCCGGCAGGACCTCAGGTGGGAGCAAACACACCTGGAGCCTCCTCTCCCACTGAGACCCATAGGAGGTGGATTGACATTTGATGGAACTGGTGCAATACTGACCAGCTCATGGGAGTGAATGCTAAGCATGCTGCAGAGCGTGTGGCATACTAACCCTGGCACAATCCCTCCTGCAAGGCTTGGTGGCTTCTTGTTGGCTTGCAGAGTAAGCTGTTCTCATCTCCCTTGTAATCACCATGCTGCTCGCTAACCACTGGTTTGGCACGAACAGTTTAAGCTTCCAGGTTGATCTACTGCCCTCCTGTTTGGGAAGGAGGCTGAGTACTGGTGGGGGAACAGGGACAGGAACAAAGCCAGGTGTATATGGGGTGGAGGAGAGGGATTTGATCTTCATGGCTTCTCAGGTTTCTTCAGGGGTACAAGGCACCCTCTGGCCTTCTCACCAGCAGTCAGTATTTACCTCAGTCTGACCACGCACGTGTAATTCTCAAACCTTATGACACAATTTACCCTTTCCCTGCATAGCTGGGTATTTTCCCCATTCACTGAGCACTGGTTCAGATACTGTATTCAAAATCTTGGAGTTTCAAGATTTCCCAGCATATACTGGCAGAGTGCTGTTATTTCCAAGTTCTCCCCTCAGGGCACACAGTCCCAGGCTGGGTTGCTGCTGGCCAAGCCAAAGAAGGGAAAGACAGTGCCATTGCAGATGCATGCAATGAGCTGACTTTCTTGTTTAGCAGATGAGAAACCCTGACCACTTTGAGTCACTTAAAGTATTTAATTCAATCTACAATAAATGCCTTGCTTCTATCTTTGCTTTCTCTACTTTATTCTTCTCAATTATATTGGGTAAGTTTTGAAATGTCCCAAAAGTAAGCAGTTCTCTTTATACTGTCAAAAAGAAAGTGCTTGGCTTTTGACTTGGGCTGAAATATTTGCCCAGTGGAGCACAGATCTACTGCCAGCTTCTTTCAGTCCAGGACTTCAGGGTTTTGGGACCTATAAATGACTTGAAAAATGTGGACCAGTTTTATTTGTTGGGCTCAGCCCCCCAGCACTCCAATGAGAACACCGTGACTAACAGGAAACTCTTGAGCACAGCTATATTAACATTTACGCTGCTGTGACACTCATGGCTAGAGACAAGTGATTTCTTTTTCTTTTCCCAGTACTACCTTAGCAATCCTGGTATCCACAGGAAAACATGAGCACGTGGCATTTTGCACTGAGCACCTACTGCAAACTTTGCTGTATTGGCTGACATGATCTGGCTCCAGTCAGCCAAACACAGCTCTGCTACATCTTGGTCTGACAGGCAGATATAGGAGAAGTCTCAGTCTTTAGCATTGGGATGGGGAGGAATTCGGATCTGACCACAGGCAAGGGTCTGTAGGAGGATTCCTGCAGAGGGGCTGTGAGGCACAAGCCTTTCCCCAGTGCTTGCCAAGGGCCAGGAGGGAAGACTTGGCAGCCGGGTCAAAAAGGGAATTTTTCAGCTGAAGACCCAGGCAAGTGACTTTATCCCACCCACCCGCTTTTCTATCACCTGAGTACAGGTTATCCAGAGACACTGCGGATGCCCCATCACCTAGTGAAAGATGTCACTGCCTATGGCAGGGGAATTGGACTAGATGGTCTTTGAAGGTCCCTTCCAACCCAAACCCCGCTGTGGGATAAAGAACAGGCTTGGATGACCAAGGAGATGTTGCAGCTGAGTGAATAAAAACATTTCCAGAAGCTCTTGGTGAAGAAAATTGCTCATAGCTTCCCCCTTCCAGAGACCTTTTACGAAGATAGAATGAACACTAGAAATTTAAAAAAAAAAAAAAAAAAAAAAAAAAAGAAAAAGAAAAAGAAGGAGGAGAGTGGTTTTTAAAAAATTAAGTGGAAGGCTACTATCTTCTAATTCAGGGGGTTCCTGCACCATCTGTGAGCAAGCTCTAGGGTGCCTAACTGGGAGCAAAGAGGTAGATAAAAGAGTCTTGCAAAACACGTGACTGAAAAGCATTTGGCTAATAAACTGAATCCCCAATAAAATCTTTGTCCCTGCTTTTTCCCAGATGAACTAGAAAAGCTCATCTTCCTTTCCAAGGGACGGTACTGCTACAGACTGAGCTGTGCCCGCATGGGCTGCCATTGGCTTCTTTGTTTCTTCTCTCCATTGCCCACAAATGTAACCTCGTACCGACGCCAGGCTTTCCTTTTGCCACTGTACCACTGGACTTTACCAGCAAAACTTTGATTGTGGCTCTCCCTGCGCTGAGCCGGTGAATACCGGCTGCAGAGACGGCCCGAGCTATGTGCGCAGGCAGGCTGCGGGCTCGGGGGCGCTGCTGGGGCCGGGCTGCGCTGACGTAACCGCCCGGGGAACATCACCCGGCCGCCTGCTGAGGGACTGGAGTGACTAACTCTCATCGGCAGAGTCCCGGCGTCTGAAGGAGCTGCTGCTAAGGTGATGGGCTAAAATAGACCCGGAGGGAAGACGATTTTGAACAGCAAGGGCCTTTTTATTTATTTTTATAAAGAGCACTCTGTGCAGATTTCGTGTGGACTCTTTGTGTGCCTCTGTAGAAATTAGAGGAATAAACAAACCTGGAAGCAACTGCTTGCGCCTGACATCCTTTTGTTGGCATTTATCAGCCCCTGGCAGGAGGATCCTCATGAGATTCCCAAGGGCAGCTGAGGCTCGGCCAGACCGCAGGCTGTCCCGCTCCCGTCCTGCCTTAGATAAGCAGAGGTGTCCTCCAGAGCATCACCAGCGAAGTGCTGTGGCCAGGAGCTTGCATAAGAGGCCAGAGCTGTCACCCGCAGGTCGCTTGCCTCCAGCTGGCTGCATGCTGCCGGGGTTGCTGAGTGCTGCCTGAGGCTGTGCAGCAGTGCCTGGCTGGAAGCCACAATATCTCAAGGATGAGGATAGCTGGAATGTAGCCCTGGTGAAAGCCCTGGGACCCCATCCATGGCCAGGAGTTCAGGGTTTGACCCTTGATCTAATCCAGGAACAATCCTGCTCGCTTTACATGGGGTGGGCTGCACCTGTTCAGGGCTGGGGGAGGGAAAAGTTAGTTTTCCAGCCTTGCCCCATGGCCTTTGTACTTGGTGGTGGGCCAGGAGAGCCCTTCAATGCTTCCCACAGGGGCAGGCAGGAGGAGCCGAGGAGAGGGGGAGTCCTTGGCCATGAGCATCTCCAGTGCCAATCTCCAAAACAGGGGTGTCCCCACTCTGTGCCAAGCCCATAGCCAGAGGTGAGCCACAGCACACCTCACCCCCTGGCCCTCACAGGGCACTGCATCCATGCTGTGAATCCCAGCCCCACACCTGACCCTTTCACTGCGGGACTTCTGCACTGCTGATGTGCAGCGCTTTCCTGTCCAGTGCCGTGCAACTGAGAAAACCCATCTGGGCTCAGATAAATAGGAAATCAGGCTAAGTCTCATCCTCTGCCAAGGTGGAAGCCAGTGACAGATACAGAAGAGAAGCCTCCTGCCCTGGTTTCCTCTGGAAAGGGGCTGGACATAAGGAAAGCAGCAGATCTGTGCCACTGGAGCTCCTCACTGTCAGGAGAAGGATGTTGGCTTGTCCCAGCTTCAAGAGGTAGCACGGGCTTCTCTTGCTGTCGATGGTGGGGCCAGAGCAGCTGCCCCAGTCCACCTGAAAATTTGATGCCAGAACCAAGGGGCATGAAGACACGTGAGGTGGGACACACACTAAAAGACACCCCACTGGCACAGCTGGAGCATCAACTCCAAATGGTGTGAACTGCACAAGAAAGTGAGATTCAGTCACTGTGTATCTCCAGCAGGATGGACAGAATGAGGTCTGAGAACAATCAGATCAGAGGAGCCTGAGGACATTTCCAAGGCTTCATGATCTTCTTCCAGCTACTCAGTAGGCACAAACCTTTTACATAAACATTGCCTGCAATACAGACCAGTGTAACAACCACTTTCTATCAAATCCTGTGCACAAACTACATTACTACCACCATGTGTACAGAAGATGTAGCTGTATTTATAGAGTATTGGCTGTTGTAAATGTACCCACATAGCCTTTAAAAGAGGCTGTTAACTGATGTTCTGATGTTTGATTTAACCAGTACTAATTGGCTGAAAATTAATGAAGCTGCTCAAAAAAAGTTTTTCCCAATGAAATGTGCTTTTTTTTTTTTTCCCTTGGGCAAATCAAGAGGTACCCTAGGAGGGAGAGAAAATCCCTAGGAAGTGAGGATAGGCCAAGCCATGGCCATGAGTCTGCAGGGAGTCCTGAGGAGCCCGGAGGTAACTATGATATGTCGGAGGGCTGCACAACTCCAAGGAAGCCTTGGCCCCTCCCTGTCTGACACAGGACAAAGAAGAGACACATGGAGCTCCTCAGGTGAACCAGATGAAAAGCTAGTTGTCTCCACCAGATACATGACTGTAGAGAAACAAACACTCCTTCTATGCACCTCTGCCTTGGATTCATGTAAACTGGATCTTCACAGGAGAGCTGGGAGCATCCCCTGAATACACCACCTTCCCTCATCCACAAACAGGTAACGCTGTGGAGAGACATGTGGTTGTGGGGTCATGGCTCTGCCCTTGATCCTGCCACATCCGTGCCAGTCCAGAGAGATGTTTTGCCTATTCAGAGAGCACACAGACAAGTGCCAAACCTCCAGGCTGGTTGGCATCCTGTTTAAGGCCAACTTGAGGCCTTTTGCTATTATCCCATACACGGTAGCTTGCTCCTGTTAATATATATGCAGAAAGTATCTCCAAGCTAGGTGCACATCATATTGCAGAAAAATTGTGTTTAAAAAGTGGCTTTCTGGTGTTTCATAGTAGTAAACAACACTAGATTTTGCTGTGTTTTGTAAGAGGCTCTGAAAGGTCTATCCACATGAAAGCAGTGTGGGAAGGATGCATCGTGGTGCCGTGTGGTGGCTTAGTTAAGGTTTAATTGCTGAGTAAACTCCTTCAAGAGAAACTGAAATAGATGCAACCAAAAACTGCAAGTCAAAGAAACTGTCTTTCCCTTCCTTATAACTGAATGACCTTTTCTGCTCAGCTTGAACCCACTTGCTGTTAGGAGTGTCGCAGAACTGCAACGAGGTGGAGAACTGGTGCTTTCCAGGAGCATCAGCCAACCCTAAGGGTACCAGATTCTGCCCAGAGGTAAATGTTTAGGCAGTGGCTGACTGCATTTTGTTATATTGACTAGATAAAGGCTCAGAATTAGTGCGTGGGGAAGTGCTGCTCTGCTACAGTCCTTCTGCTTGCCTTTGTGTCAGTCATGTTTTCTGAAATAGCACCACCCAGTACTCAGATCTTCTGTAAGCTAACTTGTTAATTATCAGTATGGTGGTTTAAGAAGCTGTTCTAGAATTCTAGAAAGAAACCCCTGTTTATTTCAAAGCTGTGCACCTCAGGCTGGCTGGAAGTGGTTCAGGACAAGAAAACGTACTTTTACAATGTGGAGGCCCTTTAGAACACTGGATTTGAGCTGACTCAGCAGTGAAGAAAGGATTTGTTCAGTGAGTGAGCACAGTTCTATTTCCCCCTGCACTGAAAAAATTCTGTGATCGCTTCCTATAAAACAGGTGGAAAGAGATTATCATATATTTGTCGTATCAAAGGGAAGAGTTTACAATATATGATCCATAACAACAAAAAATTTCTGTGCTTCTGGGTGCAATGTGATGGGAACCAAAAGATAGGGTTTTTTAAGAGATTACACTCTATTCTTCTCTCAGGCAAGTGTCCTGGGTGCCTGTCCCACCACAACAGCTCTGTTTCTCCATTCAGCTGCATCTCCAGAAGACGTTTTATGAGGGGAGATGGAGCTTGAAGCACAACCTTTAGGACTGCCACCCATCTACCCCTGCCAGCACCCACCTCTTTTGCTGTAGAATTTGTGCACCATCCTTGGCATGGTTGGCTTTTCCCAAGCAGCAAGTGGCAGTCATCTTAGTGATTGCAGGAGGTATCTAGCTTGGAGCTTGAAAAAGCTGGTGTCTCTCAGCTTCCCACGGCATAACAAGAGAGAGCAATGGGCTCTAAGTAACTCCCAAACAAGTTCAGGAGGGCCAGAATAGATGAAATGGATGGCATAGAGTTGATTTCCCAGCACTATTAATCATCTATTGCTTTTCCTTTGTTTCTATACTTTGTTTGCACTCAGATATACAAGCGCATTCTGTCAGAAAAAGGTTTCAGAGCTCCAAAATGGCAAGGAGAAGGCAGGCAGATTTTTTTCCCTTGCTTAAAGTTTTAAAACCACCTCCATTGTGCCACCTGAAGGAGTTCCAAGTGGAGGGAAAAGTAAAAATAATATTGCAAAAACATTCTGAACTGTAAGAATATGACACCTATAAAAATGCCATCCCAAGCTTATAAAACTTGAACAGCAAAAGTGTTAAAAATGCAGAAGGGAGCAAAAGAAAACAAAAGGGAGAGCAGTAAAGAAAAGAAGAACCTGGCAGGAGGAAATACACAAAAATATGTGGTTTAGCTTGGTGCTCTAGACATCAGCCTAACACAAACTACATACTTTGTCACCCCAAACTGAACTTTTTGCCAACAGCAGTTGGTCAGCCCAGGGCAAAGGGAGAAGGGTGCAAAGGCTTGGGATTTACAAGCTGAGAAAGAAATGGAGATAAAGAAAGAGCACATCAGGTCAAGGGGACAAGGATATCCCTAATCTGGTGTGTGGAAAGGACCACCATTTGCAATTGCAAGGCTCATAGCTATGGCTTCTCATGAAGTCACCAAGTCAGGGACTGTGGGAGAGGATGGGAGAAGAGATAATGTCAAAGCTGGGAACAGCAAAGGAGGAAGGACTGGGGAATGCAATGGGGGCAGCCACAGACCAGTTCATCTGGCCTCTGCAGGAGAAAGATGTTGAGACAAACTCTGCAGGAAGGATGGAGGAATACAAGATGGTGCTTGATAAATTTAACAAAGGAGGAGACAGGTTTCCCAGCTGTAGTCTGTGCTTGAATTGCTTCAGTCAGGACAGGGGGGAGACCAGGTCTGTCTGATTCCTTGTTGCCAAGCCGGAATGTGCTCATTAAGATGAGGTGTTCTGAAAGAGATTTAGTCTGGGTCAAGAATGAGCCAATGGGTAGAAAACAGGCTGTGCTGAAAGGGGAATTAAAATTTAGCAGCGAGTTCCTGGTAGAGTTCATTGAGGAGCTGTCTTGGATGCTATCTTAATCCATATTTTCTTTAAAGGACCCTAGCAGAAAGAGCAGGCTTTTTTTTAGGAATGACGTGAAGTTGGGAGTCACTGCTAGTACTGATAAGGGTTGGAATATAATGTAGGAGGAGCTGGGTGCCCTTAAGGATGTGACTGAGACAAATGGGATGTAATTTAGCAGTAAAAAATGCACCACCGTGTACTTGGACGCTAGAAACAAGAATTTCTGTTATATGCTGGCAGCTTATCCACAAAGCAGCAGAGATAAATCACTCAGGCATGAGATGGCTCTGAGCCACGAGCGCCTCTTGGCTAAGAAAAGGCAAATGCGAACGGAGAAGGCATCAGCTAGAATATTTCCAAAAGGGCCTGGAGAGAGTAGTGCCAGGGGATGAGGACCCGCTGAGACCTTGGCGGTGCTCAGGACTGTGCCCAAGCTCCTGGGGACACCTCCTTGTGCCAGCTCAGCCTCTGGCCCTACACCCTGCTGGACCCCAGCAGCTCGAGGAGCTGCATGGGGATGTGGCCACTCTCTGGAAACACATCTTTTTCCAACATGGCCACTAAGAGGGGAGATGAGTTACTTGAGCTTGACAATAATGCTGGCCACTGAGCAAATGCTTCTAAACTACTCCCGACTATGTTTAGACAAGAAATGACAGAATTAATGACTGCCAGAGGAAAGAAATTCTGCAAAGGCTTTCCTGCAGGAATCCTAGGAGCAAAGTGCTGCCTAATTTTACGCTGGAGCTTTACAAACCTGCGAAGGGAATTGCATAACATGATTGTGTGTGACAGAAGAAGACGTGACACAACAACCTGGGAGATCTTGTCCAGTCCCATGATTTTAAACTCTCTATCTGTAAGCAGAGCTATAGACATGGATAGAACAGGGGCATCCAGCTGGGCACGGGTATTAAATCTACAGATGAATCATGGCCAGTACTTTGGGGCAAATAAACAAGGTATGGTTTATTGCAGACTTGTCTTTGGAAAGCCCTACTCATGACCTGAGAATTTAGAGTCTCAGGGCAAGGTGAGAAAAGAAGGCCAAGATAGACAAAGCTACTGCATTGAAATCCCTCCTTTGAAGGGCAGTGTAGATCTGTACTGTGGCATAAGAGCACATCAGGGGTTCAAGGATGTCTTAGATCTCAGTCCTCCGGGATACTAATGTCTATCCCTGCAGAGAATGACTTTCCAGGCTACATTTCCCCAAGGCCTATGCTTCTTTTTGTCTGCAGGAGTGAAGAACTCTCATCTTCTCACGAAGAGCGTTGGGGTGCCCCTCCAAGCCCCCTGTATGTACACACCAACTTTACTCTGAGTATGTCAGCTGTAGTTTGGTGCAAGACCAAAAGTAATGCCAAATAATCCCCCCACCTGACTCCCATCCTCCATGCTATCCCATACCACATCACCCAGTGTTGTGGTGAGCAGAGCCCACCCTAGGCAGGGATCGGCGTGCGGAAGATCTCGCGATGTAACGGAAAGCTCAGACTGCCCACGAGGGGCCTTGTGGGTGTGGCTTGTGCTATATAAGCAATTGCAGCTGCGCAATAAACGCCATTTGCAGCATCCTTCATATTGAAGCCTGTGTCTGTGATGGTACCCAACGGCAGAGGTTGGGTGGCAGAGATCCCGGGGATCGGGTGTCGGTAACGACAACCCAGCCCTGCTGTAGTTATTCTCTGTACCCTGTCTCATGATGACCTGACAGCAAAGATGTGCATGCAGACTCTCTACCATCCCAGCACTGGAGACTTCCCCTCTTTTCAGGGAGCAAGTGGAACTGAGGGACTTGTCTGAGCAGACCTCCAGCTCTCCCAAGGCTTTCTTCTCCAGGGGAGCAAGACAAGACCTCTGGTTAAATTCCTTACTGATTCTTTCCTCTTCCTACCATGTCTCATGTCTTGAGGGGTGCTTGCTGACATGACAGCCCACCACTTCAAGATGTAACCACCCTGGAAATCATTTTATCTCCTTGACTCAGTGCAGGGGTCAGGGCAGACTAGAGTACAGGAACAAGAAGCAGGAGAACTTCTTTGACCCCCTGTCTAGTATTAAACCTGAAATGCAGGTGATGAAGGATCAGCTGCTGAATGTTGAAGCACCTACAGCACTCCATCCTGCAGCAGCTAGGAAGATGAAATGACCTCTGGTGAAAAGATGCAGACTAATTCCACTGTCTTTGACCCTTTTAGAGGAATTTGGGTTTTTCCCTCAAGAGTTGAAGGGTTGATTTAAAATCTAGCAGCAAATTCACTCTGGCCTCTAGATTGTTTTTAAGGCACTTGTCCTATGAGTATCCCCCACTTAAGTTCACCTTCTGCCCTCCTCAGTGCAAGGCAGTCTTCTCTAGCTCCTCGCAGATCAACCTGGCAGCCTGAAGAAACACTCCTTTCAGCAGTTTGTCTTCTGCCAAACAAAAGAAAATCAAACCCCTTGAGCCTTGCTCGGGAAACGAGAGCAGCTCTGAATAAACTACGTGTGAGCAGGCTCTGGCCCTGCTAAACCTGCCTGGAGGAAGCAACAGCTTCCTCAGTAGATAATTCCTCTCTTCCCGTGGCAAAAGGACTTGCACAGCATGGGGCAGGCTGGCTTGGGGTCAGTGTCACCCCTGGCTGCACAGGAGAGGGGTAAAGCAATGTTCTCTGCTTTCTCAGCAGTGGCTGGGTTGCAGATCTCAGAGCCAGCCTCTTCCTCACCCCAGGGGACGCTGGAAATATAAGATGGCATGAGCAAATGCCAGCTAGCCAGATCTGCAGCTTTCTGGGGAAGGATATTTACTGATTTTGACTCTACCGAATTTTTCACTCAGGATAGGCTTTGGCCATCTCTTAGAAAGGCAAACGGTGCCCTGCTGAAACCCCCTGTCTGTCAAGATCTGGGCCTACATCTGCACAGGGACACAAACTTTGTTCCTCTGTGTCCTGAGCAAGGGAGAGGTGCCAAGGAGGAGAGACTGACCTGAAGTCTGGCTCTTCCCAGCCTGACAAAGCCCTTTTTGTTCATCCTGAGCTCTGGCTTTTGAGGTGAGGAGGAGCTGGGTGGCAGTAAGGGGGTGGACCAAAAACTGAAGGAGTACGTTTTGCCCCACAGCAGCTGCAGGGCTGGTCAGTATGTACAGGAAGTAACTGCAGGAGGCAAGATGTATGGGAGATCCAGCACCCTGCCAGCCAAAACACAGACTATGCAGATGACCCTTCAAAGCCATCAGGCTTCAGCACATGACACAGCTCCCCAAGATAGAGAGATGATGTGCCAGAGTCCATCCAGGCTTGCCAGGGACAGAGGAGAGTTGTGCCCCCTCTGCCCCAGCCTGTGTTGCTTGGAGGAGGCATTGTGTTTCACTGTTAATCTGCACAGAGAGGGGATCAGACCCCCCTCAGGCTGCAGGCCCCCACCTCCACGAGCCCCATCCCTTCAGTCCAAGTGCAGGTCACTTAGCTCGTGCAGCCATTGGAGAGTCTTTAAACCTCTTTCATGTGTTTTATTTGAGGAACAGCAATCTGCCAGAGGGTCTCTTATGCTTTGCATGTTCACTCCCTCCCTTCCCAGCTGTGATTTTTCAGAAACAGTGCTCTTGTGTCTTTCTGGCTAGGCCAGAAAGTTAACCAGAGATATTTCTCTTCTGTCCATGGGGAGTGTCTTCAACCCACAGATTATTGTGGGTTGGCTTAGGCACCCACCTGAGAGCACGGGCACTGGCATGGGAGGACTGGCAAAGATCCTGATCCCTCTGCCATTTTACATTTGACTCAGACCTGCGCAACATCCCAATGCAACAGACACACTGCACGGGAAAAAAATCCCCACAGCTGCATTGCACCTCTCAGAAGTGAGCTGATCCATCAGTCTAGGGAAATTCAATTTGCTTGGCTTGTCAGAGGGAACGCTGGGAGGTGACTTGACCATGGCTGACAGCCCCCTCTCGGACAAGCTCTGTGCCCGGCAGGTCGGCTGCTCCGGTGAGATGCCGTGGGCACGTGCATGCCCAGGCAGGCCAGCTTGGGTCAGGAATAAAGATGTGCATTCACCTCGCGAGGATAATGAACCACTTCAGCAGCCTTCCCAGGGACGTGGCACAACGGCTGGCAGCCTTTAAATCAGGACTGGCTGCCTTTCCCAAAGATTTATTAGGTCTCCAAAGAAAGTCCCAGGCTTGATGCACAAATCACGCTCTGTGTTTTATCAGGGGTCATGCTAGATGACTGTAATGGCTCCTTCTGGCCTTGAAATTTATGGCTGGTGTCGGAGGAACAAATAACTCCTGGTAGTGAGAGCTCCTGGGGCATGACCGTCTTCAAGGAGAGCGTAGCAGAAACCTTGCCCAGGTGGCCCTGTCCTTCCTGAGTGGCAGAGGCACAGCAGCTGCCAATCCTGTGCTAGGCAGCAGCATGGGGACTCAGCCCTGTTCTCCAGGCTTACCATGGAGACAGAGAGTCCTATGTGACCCAAAGCCCTTGCTGAAACCACGAGCATGAGTTGTCAGAAGGAAAGGGATGATAAATGTTCTGCTTATCTTTTAGGTAGATTTTGTTTTGCAAATAAGTTTGGGGTTTTTTTTTAAAAAATGTCTTCTACCATTCTTGTTTTAATACTTTCACAGCACAAGAATCTGCAACATCTCAGCAAACATCATATGCCTTGGGTTGGCACAGTGATACTGGAATGGGAAAGTCAGGTTTCTCCCTCCCCATGCCGCCTGTCCCTCCATAACACTTGCCTGATGCAAATTTCCATTTCCCAAGTGAGCCACTCGTTCCTCCTGTGCAGAGACTTCCAATTTTCTCTCCACGCAATGATTGCGGCAAAGGCTCTGCGAGGGGGAGGAGGAAATCTCTGTGAAATGATAACCCCGGGGCTAAATCTTTGCACAGTTTTAGTTGTGCAACTGTCATTTACATTAATGGGAGTCATGCAGCTAAATAAGCATACTGGAAATACTCTGGTCCCCAGCTGTCCGGTCTGAATAATAATAATAATAATTAAAAAAAAAAAAAGAGAGAGAGAGAGAGGAAGGAGTAAAAAGGTTCTGTTCTCCCACTGCAGGAGGTCAAGATAAGATTTGTGACAGCAGCAGAGATGTCACTCAATCCTCACCCGTCATAGTGCAGGGCAGTGGGGAATAAGCATTCGCGCTGCTGGGAGAAGGCTGGCAGCTCTCTGGGCGTATGTTACCGTAAATTTGAAATTAGCGTCACTGAGGGGATGCAAAATGACAACCCCAGCTGCCAGTGGGGGTGCTGACTGCCAGCAGAGTAAAGTGTCAATTATTTACCATTTGCTAAAGGACACTGCTTTCTGCTGTCACGCTCAAATACGTGCGAAGCGCATCTTAATCCCTCCAGCATGTGGGCTGGTGGAGGCAGCTCCAGCCCTTTCCTCTGCTGGAGCAGGGCTTGGGGCTCAGGCATCCCAGTGTGGCTCCCAGCCGCGCCAGGATCTGGCACGGCGGGACCAGCCAGAGACCCTCGGGAGCATCGCCTGCCTGCGCTGGCCCTCCTGGGTCAGCCCCGAGGGCCGGGGCAGAGAGCAGGGCTGCAAAACACCCTGGGCTGTCGGGCACAGGCAGCACGCACGCAGCCGGCACCACCTCGTACCTGGGCTCACGAAACTGTGGTTTCCCTGGTGAGAGCAGAGAGCAGGCAGCACCCCGGCACCAGGCTCAGCATGGCACGGGGGTGGGAGCCAGGCCAGGAGCCCTGCTCGGGACAGCCCCACTCTGGGCACTCTGCTTCTCCCGCTGCGGCGGGGTGCGCGGCCTGCAAAAGCAGCCAGGGAGAACTGGCGTCTTACTGGCTGAGTTTGTGTGTGTGTGTGCAAATAAAACAGATGGTGAGGGTGTTTACATTAGCACTCATGCTGGAAGTGCTTAGATTATCTTCCTTCTTCAGCTAAATTAGGGCCCAATTTGGGCTAGGAGCATCACTTTAAAAAAAAATCACTGTTCTTCCTGTTGTTGGTGAATGTGGGCTCCTGTGGAAATCTTTATTCATCAAAACTTTCCCCGAGTCCAACCAAAACTTTCTATATTTGGGGACCTGAAAAGTCAGGGCACTTCACGAGTGCTGCTGGATGCTTAATCACAGGGCTCTCATGAGGTTCAGTCATCCTAAATAAGTCATGAAGTCATGAGTCATGTCACAGGTGGGCTCCACAGTGATTGAAGGATGAGATGCTCCATCCTGATTTATTTCATTATATCATTACCCAGAAGAAAACTAATTTAAAAGAAGTATTCCCAAGCCTCACATCCCACCTTTTCCACCTGAGCTAGCAGTGGAAGCTTCACTGGCTCCTCAAAGAGGAGCTCCAGTGGAGTAAGAGATGCTACTCCAACATCTGGGCTTGAAGAGGCTTCAGTGGAAGTCTCACTTGACCTCCACTTGCTGTCTACCGAGGCTTTCCTCCAAGGACTGGGCACATGGCAAGGCTTTTTCCTGGCTGACTGGGTCAGCGTTATCCTCCGGGGACTTGCAGCAGTCAGGCACAAACAAGCACCACTTCTCTGATGATAAGCCAAAGGGGAGGTATAAAGCCCCTGTAAAACTATCTGTTGAAAAGCCCTGGCTACAGTGTTAATATCTGCAGTCCTGTGTCACTGCAAGGACAGCCACACGTGATTGATGTTTGCCTTTTGGTATCAGTGGATCATTACTGCTGGCTTCAAGCAGCTGTTCGAAAGCTGTTTGCACACTCTCAGTTTGCTCTGTACACAGTGGATCAGGGTCAGGAGAAGTTTTATGGCCAAACTTTCCATACTTGTGAACTCAGGCAAGGGGCTAGGTACCTCACGCTCATCTGTAGTGATAGGGTCTCCGGGGCAGCAGCCCAGAAATGCAGGTGAGCTGTGGCTGCTGGCACCCTGCTCACCATCTGCACACCTCCATTTTTTTGAGAACTGCATCCAAGGTGAATGAAGTGAAGACATGAGCTTTGTGCATGCCCCAGTGAGGCAAAAGGGCCCAGCTGTTTCTGGTTATGGGCATGCAGTTTCTTCCTCTTTATTTATCAGATCAAGAGTACAGGAAACATTTCCACCTGTAATGGTATCAGAAATATTAGTGATAACTCCTGTGTCAGAATTTCTGGTGAAAGGCAAGGAATGCCACAACCCAGCAAAACTAGCTAGGAACTTGAAAATAGAGGATACTTGATCTGGAGTCAGTCTCTTTTTGTTATAAAATAAACAGGCATTAAAATAACTCTATTTTATGCTGTGTGTGTTCTTATCTGGATGTGTGCATGTGCACATGCAAAAATGACGAAACTTGTAAGATAAACACCAGGAATAAATGAAACTCCCGGGTATAATCTAGGTCTGCACCACAATCTGTGGGAATTTTATCACTGGCTGCAGCATGGCTTTATCCTGTGTTGTTGCAGCAGCTGTGACCTGGGGACTTTGTACTGCTAGAAAAGGAAAAATCTCAGCACAAGGACCTGGCACCCACTTCTGGCCTCAGGAGGACCAAAGATGTCAGAGTCTGCTGTAGAGTATAATTCATTTTATAGCAGTTGTACCACGGCTGTTGTCTCCCAGTGAGCCCTGCACACTTGGAGCCCAGGATGACTAAGTCAACTGGCTTTGCAGGGGGTGGGATTGGAAAAATGGTTCCATTAAAAAAAAATTAAAACAGTAAAACTTCCCTGCAAACAGTCTTCACTGCACCGCAGGTGGCCTCTCTTCTGAGAGAGCATGGGGAGCCGCTCTCTCAGATGCAGGAGCAAGGAGCTCTCATGTTCCTCATGAGCAGGGGAGAGAGGAGCCGCACAACACCACATGAGAGGTGGGTGACCTGGGACAGTGGGGTGGGGAGTACCTGTGTCCTCAAGGTGCCTCAACATACAGTTTTGCAGTCTCCTGGCATAGATGGACCTCGTAACCCATTGTTTATGGCCTTGCTGGCAGCATGGCAGGAAGGAAACAATGCCATGCTGAGGAAATCCAATCCATGCATGACATTCCCTCACCTGACCAGCTCTAGCCGTTCTTACCAGAGCAGTGTCCTACCCCTGGACGGCTGCTGTCAGGGTCTCCAGCAGGACAAAGGGTGAGCAGGGACCAAAGCACTACTCCCTCAGCTCCCCTACATACTGTTTGTTTCTGTCAGGTTGACCACATACCATGCTTTGAACTACATCAACTTTATTTGTAGAGACTTCCAAACTGTGGAGGTCTTGAGCACAGAAAATTTCCTTTAAAAATGAGTATTTTGACAGCAACCTGAAACAAGAGAGTTCCCAGAGAACAAATGAACATCAGCACAACCAAAATAAGAAGTTTAATGGATCAGGTGCAGCAAAGGCCTCTCAGGGTTTATACCTGTTCTTTAAAATCTCTGACATGATATCCCACATGGGTTGTCCCCACTTGCCTGTGACACAACTATAGTCTTGCTCACTTCTCTTCCCTTGCCAGCTGGGAAGATTGCTAAGTCCATGAAATAAGGAATTGGTCTGCTGTCTGAGACTTGTTTGTGCAAAAAGATGGATAGAAACACCCGTGTTTTGACAAACAAATTTAGCTAGTGGAACACGGGAACCATGCAGAAGAGGATGATCAATGAGAACAACCAGAATTTAAATGTACCCCAGGTCTAGTGGTAAAAGCTGCTGTTACCCTCACTGCCAGTCTGGCTTCCCAAATAGAGTAGGAAAACTCTTGAAGGGTTGTTTGGGAACTGAGGAGGAGGACATAGAGTGGTCCCTGGCAATGTCTCTGCAAGAAGGGAGACGATCTCCTGAGCACCCCCACGAAAGCTGAATGCAGCTCCAGGAACTGCTTTTGGGGCTCATGGCACCACTGGCACAGGGTTGAAGAGGACTGCACCACGTACCACAAAGCTTAAGGGAGTTCTATCCGTTTCACTTCTTCCCTCCCCACTTTAACCAATCAAGAACAGTAAGATGTCTGTGCTCAAGTTAGTGAGCCACAATTTTCTTGACCAGCCCATGAATTTTCTTGGAGTTTGATTCATTTTATTTCAATAGCAATCTCTTTTTTTGCATAATCTTCTTATTTTGTAGATGATAATGTTCTTTTTATATAGTAATATATGGAAGCAGAAGGCTCAGGAGAGTGCAAGGTGGCCCCCTCCGCTATCTCCCCCTCCACTCACTCCCCTCCTGCCCCCTTGCAAACCCAAGTCTTGGCACCTATCAGCTCTGACTCACTTCTGGGCTTGGAGCAGGCAGGCAGCATCCAAACAGCTGCTACCTCAGGTGAAATATCAGAGGTAAAAGATTTGGGTATTGTCTGAGAAACATACAGGCAATCTCACAACATTTGACTTTGCACTGCTTTGTATTGACTTTCATATTCTTGTTAAGATAACAGGTAAAAAGTCACTGCCTGCATTTTCTCTGAGACAGTTTTTCTGTCAGTAGACCCCAGTTCTTCTGGTCTTCCCCTCTCTCCATTTTCACAGATTATCTTCTCACCGAAAGGGGAAATTATTTTCAGACAATGTTGACAGAGGCAAGGCTGACAGGAAGATAAATCAGACCGTGGGCATGAACCATAAATATTGTTAAACACTTCTTTCAGCTTGTGTTGCCTGACTTCTGAGAAATTTTATATATCGTTAACTCACTGTTAAAAAACCACAGCTGCTGGTGAGTGCGTATGTTAACAATGGCATGTCCAAAGCACTGTGATGTGTTTGCCTCTCTACACTAAAGTAACACACGGACACCCTGGCAAAGAAGAACTGAAATCCACCAAGCAAGGGGTGCTCTTCACCAAAGACCAGCATCATATAGTTGGAGAACAGCTCAAATAGTAAAGACAGGGAATGGGGAAATGACAGGTGCATTAAACCGATCTCTGTCACACATGGGCTCAGAGTAATTGTTTCAGGAGAAAATAATTACAAATACGGTGGTAAAAGAGGAAGATACATGGGTCAGTTGAAAATCATCCATAGGATCAAGCTAACCTCTATCTTTCAAAGAATTAACTGATCTTAAAATGCTTTTAGATCTATCCTAAAGTATCATTTTTATTAGAGGAAGATGAAGCAGTCAGTGTTGTTGTACCACTCACTTCTGAGAGTTCAACAGGAACATACAGGGCATCCTCCTGATCCTCCAGGGAAATGACTTGACTCCAGCACTGGCACATGACAGACTTTTACAGTGACCGCCTTAAAGGAAGAGACTGAAAGACCTGAGCTCATGCCTTTTCCTACCTCTTCACACTGAACACAAGAGAAGAAATCTTCTCCCTGTGTTGGCCTTATTTTCTAGAGTGAATGAGTTAAGATAACCAGAAAAACATGTGAGCAAGAAATTAGTTTTGAAGACTGGATAGGTCCTGCAACCTTTTCCAAGTGCAAGAGAGGCAGCAGGACACCCCTACCACCACCCCCCAGCATCTATAGGCTGCAATCTTGTAAATTTGTGTATAGGCTTATGTGACTTGGCTGTCTGCCACAGCAGGGACATGAATTCAGTGACCCAGGAGTTCCTTTCATGTCTGTTTTGTGTGTGTCTCTGACACGCAAAATCGTGATGGCCCTCAGAGCTTGTAAAAATACTTCTGTTAATCCATTAATAAATTCTGCTTAGTGCCCATAATGCAGGGTCTTAAAAGCTTTGCACTGCTGAGGTTTTCAAAAGGATGTTGTGTTCTGGGCTCAGCCAACAGAAGGCAGCAAAACCTGAAGAGTCAAAGGTCACTCATTTTTGCAGGGCCTCAGCATTTCTGGGTTGACTGACAGGGAAGAGCTTCCTTGATTCATAGATATTTTTGCAAACTGAAATGACCCTGCTCAGTGGTCATATTTTGCCTAAGAGCTAGGGTTGGTCTCTTTGTGAGAGATAACCAGATGCTAGCAAATCCCGTAAAGGAATGTAAGAGCCAGAAAACCACATTACTTTGTAAAGAGAGTATGTAAATGGGAAAGATGGAAATCAAACACCTTGACTTTGCTTAAAATGCCTGCCTTTGAAACAAAAGAGCAAGAAGAAAACTTGAAGTCTCTACTAATAAGCCAAGAACAGCCTCTTAGGAAAGGCACTCAAACTCAAATTCATTGCTGTCATAAGCTAAGCAAGGTAATGAATCATATTTTGCTAGGGTAAGTCTATACTAGAGAACTTTATCTTTCTAAAAGGAAAAGCCATGTAGGAATTCAAACCCAGACAAATAAATGCCTTCAAGTGCACATTTTGATACGAGAGACAACAAACTCCAAATGTAACTCTTTCACCTTTACTTAAAGGTAGAGCCTTTTTTTGTCTTTGTAGAGGTCTCTGCATGCATGTTCTTCTCTAACAACCTTTCTTCACGCCCAGCAGACTAATCCATCTGCTCCCTTTGCTTTGTTCAGCAAAGATAATACATATTCTTGATCCCTATTTTTTTTTGAAGCACTTAGGAAAACATGACTTGAAGGAGGAATAAAAAGCTATAGCAAAGGACTCAATTTCTAGGTAATTTCTTCTAATTCCTGCTTCCAGTTTATTACCCTGACCAAGAGTTTCTCGGTTGCAGAGCAGAGTTCTACCTCCCGCAGGGGATATACCAAGGATTATCTACCCTGAAATGAAAGTCTGTTGACCTAGGGAAAACATTTCACTAAATACCAGCAGTTTTGAATTAAAGGGACCTGTGGGGTATTAGACACGGTGTGAAAGCAATTTGAACGGAGTAAGGAAAATATGTGGAAGTTGTTTTGGGCAGGAAACCTAGGTAAAGTATGTAAATGAATACGTTCATGGGTTGGTTAGAAATTACACAAAAGGAAAATACAGTTGCTTCTCCACTCCTGCCCTCTGAAAAGACAACTGTAGAGGTACTCCAGCCTGAGCTGAGTCTCACAGCTTCTGCAAGGTGACATCACCCAGCGAGAATTGACCTGGCCACACCACACTTCCCACTCTCTTGTAGGACTCACCATTCCCAGGGTGCTCCCTGCACTACCACAGGCATCTTCCTACCTGCAGTGTCCTGCAGGCATCACTCTGCATTTGAGACTCTCCATGGTTATGCATATGGTCCCTGTCATGTGCCCCCAGATAGCCCTGCCTTGGCCAGAAGATTCTGTTTTCAAGGAAATTTTGAAGACACCAATGCTTCAGCCACACCAAATAAAAATTAAAGGAAGAAAAAAAAAACATGAAAACTACAAGACTTGAGCCTGTCCTCCCAACCCAGAGCTCAGTAGAAATTTGGACCTGCTGGCAATCTCAGCTAAAGCAACTTTAATGATAGCAAACCAAAGAAAGAGCATCACAGCACTGGGATGGTGCTGTGACACTCTCTCTTTGGTTGACTAACGCTAAGTGCAGGAGTACATAATTGCTGGCATCCCACATGTTCCCTGGACCATAGGAATGAAAGCATTTTTGCTGTTCTGAGAAGAGTTATGTAGATCTTGTTGCCTTTTTAGCCGACATTACAGTGATAATCTGGCAGTTTTTATCACCCCTCCCTTCCAGAGTAAATTGGTTGCTCTCAGGGTAAATGAGAGTTTCTGAAGGGTCACACCAGAGAAGGAAAAATGGCAGGGGATCCACTAGGCTTCGTCTCTACCCTCATAAGTGTGTTTCTTTTGTTTTGTTTTTTAAGATTCAGCATAAAACAAAAGGTGATGTGAAATATAGTATTGGATTGGGAAATATCTTTGGCAGTGAAGTTTTTCAGTTGTTGAAAAACTGCCTGAGGCAATGATGGAACTGCTGCAGCCTAAGTCATACAAAATGGGAGTGGGGAAAAAAGACCTTGATTCTTTTATGGAGTTTCTACAAATCCAGAGTTCAGAAGGGGCTCCACTGCACCAGGCAATGGAAGTTACAATAGTGGCAAAAGCTTTCAAAAGTGACGAGTGAGGCTCACACTCCTCAGATTTTGCAGCTCTTCCTTCCAATGGCCCCCCCCCCCCCTTTTTTTTTTAAACTTTTTTTTTAAACTTGATTTTATTTTCCCAAATATATCAGGCCTGTGAGAAACAAACTTCTTGTGCTAGATGTTGAATGCCAAAGTTTCAACAATTAATTGCTGAGCCTTGACCAGAGCTTCTGTAAAATAACAAAAGCCATTTGAGAAAAGGATGAGGCCACAGCACTGGTTACAACACCTCCCTGGCAGGCTTGTGTGAGAGAGGCTGCTATGCCCCACTTGTCCAGATCAAGGACATATGATTGACCCCTCAGTTGCCCCAGTGCAAGAGTTTGCATGTCCATTGAATGTCCTTGGTTAGAATGAACATGTATAAAGGTCTCTCCAAGACTTTTGTAGTTTAGGGTTGCGTGATGCAGTGTGACATCTGTCTCACCAGCCTGTGCCACGGCCAAGCCACAAAGTATTCAGCAGTGGGGAAGGAAGGGTTTGGGAGATGCACGGTTCTGCCTGGGGAGAGCAGCCACCTGAGGACAGTGCAGATCCCTGGGTGCTCCTCCAGCCCTGCCTTCTCTGAGCTGCTTGTTGCTGTCCTTGTGGCACATCTTCCTATTCGGGATGATTTGCATGACTCAGCCAGGGATGAGTAGGAAAATGAATGTCATCATTCTGATCCAGTTTAAAATAATTTGGTGCTTTCTCTCTATCCTGCCTCCCTCTCCTACCCTCTCCACCCCCCTTTTTTTTCCTGGAAGATAACTATTAGCACGTATTTAGGCGTGTAAATTGTCCCCTCAGTTAAATTAGCACTCGATCAAATGTACACAAAGTGCTAATTGCACTTTGCAAGTAAAACCAACTGAAAACAAGCTTTTAAGGCTCCAGCAAGCAGGCATGAAAATCGAGGCCATCCCAAAGAAAGGGGAACCTTTTCAGACAGCTGACTGCAATATTAGTCAGTGATAAAAGTCAGGCTGTTTCATCCTGAACAAAAGGAGCAGACAGGTAGTCATTTCTAAATAAACATATCGGGCAACTATTTTGGCCCATGCTCTCCACTTCCAGAAAGGACAAAATTTTGCTAGAAGGCTGAACGGGGTCTGTACATTTGGCCTCAGGCATTAGGCACGTGTATTTCTTGTTTCTGGTGTGATCTCAGGGAGCAGTTCCTCAAAGAATTATTTCAGTTGCTTCTTACACACTTGCTCTTCTGTTTCTGCTGGTTTTGGCCGAGGCTACGAGGACAGCACAGGGCAAAGGCAGCATAGCTGCTCTCCAGCCAGCAGACCTCTGGGATGCCCCGAAAAGCTATCATATGAAACTGCTAGAAGCCTCCAATGTCCAGAACCAAATGTGTTCATTTATTTATGGAAAGAAATCAGATGGTTTGAAGGTAACCAGCTGTGGCTTCCTGAGAAGAAGGATATCAAATCTTTCAGATAAGAGCCTCCTTTGAAGATACAGCATGTGGGGAGAAGATGTTCCCATGCATTTAGGGGGCACACGATGCCACTGGGGACAGCAGAGATGTCTCTGGAGACAGGAGAGCTGAAGGTTGCTGGTCACAGAGGGATGGGGCACACAAAAAGCCAATGATGTGCCATTCATTTGGGAAAGAGGGGCAGGAGATCACAGGTGCTGAAGCAAGTGACTGTGGCATTGTTCGTTTTTCACTGAGATGGCAACTGTTCAAGTTGTTATTTTACTTTTCCCTGCCTCATGCTCCTTCTAACAAACTGTAACTTTACCCTAAGGGGGAAAAAAAAGAGCAACACAAACCTTGGGAATTTTCTATCAAATAACAACAACAAAGATGTTGTTTAGCCAAACACTCTGTGGGCAGGCAGGGTGAAGGCTGCCTGCACAGCCTCCTCCTAGTTACACTTTATGAAACAGACTTATTTCTCTAAGTACCTATGATTTTTTTTTCCCCCATCTTTAAATGTTTAGGATACACACTCAAAGGGCTAAAGTTTGGGGTCACTCAGATAAGCACAGTTGTGCCACCTCTCGTTCTTAGCACTTCTGACACTGCCATCTTTCTCTTAAAGTTGTTTTTGTGTCTGTCACTGGAGTCCACTGCCTCCATTTCCACCAGGAACAGCCAAACTTTTCCTTTTGCTTATATGAAGTAGAATACTAAAATAATCTTGTTAGACAACTAGGAGGTAAGCAGCCTTCTCACTACTGCTAGTCGCCATACAGAAGAGCTGCTCTCTGTGCCATCCTTACAGCAGTTAGTCTATACAATTGGATTGATACTTAGCCACTTTTTTTAGTCATACTTCTTCCTAATTTGCTTGCTTCAATAATTAGCCAAACGAGAGTAGTATTTCTCCCCCTCCATGAAATCTTCACCTTTGTGCAGCAAGCATGCAAATCTGCCAGAAAGCTACACAGCATTTGCATGTTTTCCGATTTAATCTGGCAGTGTAGGCACTTAAAGCAGCTGTGATGCTCATAAGGCAGCTTAAGCAATCAGCCCAGGTAGAGATTTTTGGATTGCACAAGAATTTGTTTGGAGTGTCTTTCACAGTGTCTGCGCTCAGTGTTAATTATAGCTGGGAGAGGGGGAATGCGGGAGCCTGAGCAAGTAAAATGGCTAGTAAGAAGGCTGTTGCATTTGATTTTTCTGAGAGCTTTTGAACAGAGGGTAACTGCACCTCAGCCCAGCCGGAACATCTCCTCCAGAGTCTTGCTCAGGAGCAGAGGTGTTTCCAGGGGGAATGGAGCGTGCGTGGGTCCTTGCTGCCCTCTCCTTTGGCACTGAGAAGAACACACAGATAAGTAGGGCTGGTGATGGAAAAGGAGGGAAAACTACCACAAAGAATTTTGGCACCTGGAATCCTGTGGACCCATGTTTTTCCTGGACCACACAGAGACTGCTATTTCCCTCATTAAATCCATAACCTGCTCCATATAGGTCTTGCAAGAGTTTCTAGCACATTGAAGCAGTGAAAACAGCAGCAGGTCCTGCTCCACTCCAGTGGTCAGTGTGAGGAGGTTGAAAAAGGCTCAACCCTCATGGGTTACCTCAGCACAGCCCTGCTCCTCAGCTTCCGCCAGCCTAGGAGCACCTGGTCCTTTCTTGTCCCCCTCCTCATTCCCTCCACGCTGTTCATCCTGCTGGGCTGTTTTGCACTGCAGAATATGAACCATCTTCTGGGGTGGATGCTGGTGGAGGGACACATGCTGCTTCCATGGGCTCAGAGCCCAGGTTCAGGACCTGCTGCAGTGTGCCACTCAACCCATTAGTAACGGTGTCCTTTGGGCAGGCAGGGGTGTCAGAGCTGTCTAGGTAAATTAAAATCTGCTGGATGTTTGCTGTCACTTCAGCTCTTGCTCTGCCTAGCTTGCCTGCTTGCTTTTCTCACTCTGTTCCTGTTGGCATTGGAGCACTTTAACTGATATGTCGCAGAATTTTTCCATGAGCAAGATTCAGATTGCTTTAGGCAGAAACTGCATTTCTTAAGTTAAAGAGATTGATTTTCCCCCTCAACTCTATTATTGTTGTTATCATTGCCATTTATTTAACTACTTATACTATTATTATTATTATTATTACTATTATTTTATTTTATATATGCTGGATTATGAGTTGAGAAAGCATCTGAGATAAGTCCTGCCTGCTTTTTGTCACCCCAGACACTACAGAGCTAAGACTCTGGGTTTTGTGACAGAGAGCAATCTATCTCAGGACATGGAAACAAGTTTTGAAGACAATCCCATTGTATGGATCTGAATATCCCTAACTGTTGACAATGGTGGTGGCATCTGACTCAAGCCTGAGTTACCCAAATGACATCTGTCATTATAATACTGATGAAGTATATCAAAACCCCAGTCTCTGATCCTACCTTGCACTGCAGTGTTTGCCACCTGGATCTACGTATACCATATGTCAGACATTAACAGAGAAACTCTTGAGGAATCGGTTGCTTTCAGACACCCACTGAGAAAACATAGCTCGTCTCAAAACCCTTTTGCAAACAAAAAAAATTCTCCCATCCTGTATAAAAGTGTGCAGCATGAGGACACTCTCACTCTTGTCTACCTGTTCTCCTTTGAACCAGAGGAACAATGCTAAATCAGCTAGAAAGGGACCTTTTCCATAGGAAAAGGCTTGATGGTGAGCAGGGGCAACTGGGTACTTCACAGATAACACCTTCCCCTCCTGCTGCCTCCCTAGGCATGCTGGACCAGGGTGAAACTCACCCAGAAGCAGGGGAGGTTGTCATGGCCATTGTGTCTCACACCACCAGCCCTGCAGATGCTCTCACTGTTCCCAGCACTACTCCAAGAGTAAATCTTGTTTGACTTATATTTCCTTCCACTGCAAACATTTCCTTGAATTAATAGTTTCTCAACAATAGATAATCAAAACACTTGCCTGTAGTTTATTTTTAAATAAACCAGGTGAGGGTCCAAACCAGACAGAAAAGGGACTGATTAATGAAAGCGAGTGCTTGGGTTTTTTTAACTTTCAGCAGATGGAAAAGCAATTAATTTTCAGTCTCATTCTGTTGTTTTGATTTATTCCTCATGAGAATCCTTATAAAGGCTTCCAGCAAGTTGTGGCCCCAGTTAAAAGCATGGCTGGGAAGGAGGCCACAGCCCAGCTCACTGCAGGAGGGCCAGCACAGTTCCCTGGGGAGGATGAGAGGATGAGCTGTGTCAGCTATTTGAAGCAAAGCAGGAACCCTCATTTGTTTCAAATACCTTCTTTAAACAAGTAAGAGGATTTCTGGTAGGAACACAATTAAAAGGAATCTCTCCTTCACACACAAGGAAGCCAAACCCTGAGGACTTTTACCTCTATCCAGGCAAACCTTCCCCACATTAGCTCAAAAGGTTTGCCTTAGATAAGGGTAGGCAGAAGACCTGGCAGAGTCCTGGGGCTTGGGGCTCTGGTCCCACTCCATCAGTGTGTCAGCACAGTGACTCCAGAGACCCACATCAAATGCCTGCAGGCATTTAGACCCATCCTCAGTTCTATACTAGGAGCTGGCTTTTGACCGGGAGCCACCAGCCTCCACTTGCAATCATCTTACGTGCACCATACACGTGCCTAGGGTGAGGTGAGATTCCCACTTTGATTTTGGTGGTGAATAAGGAGCCAGAATATTTCTGAGCACAGGTGCTTTTAAGCTGGCAATATTTTTCCTGGTTGCTTCAGCCAGGTGTACTGTCACCCAGCTCAACGGGAGCAACAGAGCACAGCAAGCAGGGGCTGCCTGGATACTCCTGAGATTGTCTGGCTGTAACTTCTGCTCTTATTCAGACAAAAAAGACAAGCCTTGCTTTTACTGTGCTTAAACTCACTGACCTTGCCTGAGCTGACCTTGTCCGTGACCTTGAGCCAGAGGAATCTGCAGGCTCTCCCACGTGATATTTATGCCCATAAACACCTGGACTAAGTGACTGATGTCAAACACGAAACGACAGCAACGTAGCTTGCTCAGCACTCACCCGTAGCCACGTACTGCAGCCCTTCCCAAGCAAGAAAGGGGTTCAATATTTGTATTCAATAGGCAGCCACCCATGGCCATGCTGGCAGACCTCAGCAGTGCCAAGCCTGGATGACTGGAGGCAAAAACCAGTAGCAGGTCATGGGTGACCTGGGTCCTCCCTGCATGGGTGGCTCAAGAAGCACTATCTGCTCCCACCTTTCAATGGCTGGTGACAGGAGCTGGGCTCTTGCTCCCAAGTCAGGGTCAGCACTGTTTTTCTTTTCCAAAAAGTACAAACTTGCTGGTGAGTTGTCACAGATTTGTGGTACCAGGAGTTAGGGGCATTTTTAAAATGTGAACACAATGTTACCTCATTACATGTGCTCTCAGGGCACCCAGCATGAGGAACGCAATGAAAACATCTCTTCCCTTAGGGCAAGGCGATTTTCTAACTGGGACAAGAAAAGAGTTGTCCTGGGTCAAAGCCAGGCAGAAGGGATTGCTGGCCAAGAGAGAGAAGCTTTAGTCCTCTAAAGTCTCTCCAAAAATCCCATTGGCAAAGCTGAGTTACACCACTGAGAAGTAAACATCCTCATTTTAAGATGAACTGCAATGACCAAAGCTGCACAGAACACAGGCAATGGGCATTGTGACTTGGCACGCATCGCTCACATTTCACTTTGTCTCAGTCAGAAACAGTTATGGACCTTTTGTCTGGCCTGACCGAAGGTAATATTGTGTTCCTAAGAACAAGAGAGTTTTCTTGAACTTGGCCCAGACTCATGTGTTTCTCACCTCAGGCTTACTTAACCTTTATGTGCCAAGTCTTTGGTAAGGTTAAGGGACTCTAGGGTTAGTAACTAGTTTTGAAACTCAGGGATTTTTGAAGAGCACAACTCAAAACCAAAACAAAAGCATCAGCCTGTCCACTGACCATAAAGACCTAAAGCTGCACTGTGGAAATACACTAAACAAAATCTTGCTTACGCTAAAGCAACAATGCAGATAAATGACCTGCACTGCTTTGAAAAATGAATATATTTTATACCTTTAGATTCCAACGCAGGAATATATCTTTTCCTATCTGTGGAAAGCATCCTGTTGTTTATTTCAGTTGACAGACTTGCTGCCAGAAAGGAAATGAGAATATTATCTCTAATGAGTCTTCTCATAACGGCAATTTTCTAAAAGAGGTACCAATTCCAGGTTTGTGTCAATAGTCTTTCATCTGCAAGCCATGGAATAAACCTCCCAAGCCTTTTAGAATATGCAGTCTCATCTCTCCAGAGCCAATGTGATAATGTCTTGACAGTCTTATTTTAACAGCTGTATAGATTCTTCCCATCTGTGTACAAACACATCTAAGCCCAGATTGTGCCTCTGGTCTCCTCTAAACCAAACAGGTTAACCCACATTTCTCTTCCTCACTTATCTGTTGACTCTTTGCCACATTCAGACTGCCCACCATTTAAAATGCAGTCCTGTAGGGATGGCATCTTGCCTCATTCCTTTGGAGGTGCCTCATTTTAAGTCATTTAACCCATGTCTGCCAAATCCATTTGAGGGAATTAAAGCAATGTCTCAAAAGGCATCTCTGGCCCCTGTGGGAGGCATCACATCTACAAGTGGGCCAAAGAATCCACCTGCCTCCTTCTGGATCTTGGTAGCAGTTGGGTGAATAACAGCCCTGATCAAACAACCCCTTGGCTTTCAGACTTTACAGAACCAAGATTCATCTGCTTTTAAGCCTGTTTCCAGGTGTGACTGAAATGTGTCAAAAGTCTTTGATCCTTGCACCATGCAGCAAGTGAGGTGAACAAGCAAGAACAAGTCTGCAAACTAATCCCACTGCATTAAGTTCATGTTTGGTAATATTTTTGCAAAACCATCTTTGTGCCTGGACCTTGTACAGAAAGGTTGTGTTAAACTTAATGCCTGATTGGTTCCACTGGTATCGGTTTGATCACTCTGGGCTATTTTTCTCCATTTCTAAAGTGTATATGTATTCAAAAATTAAGACATGCTTAGGGGATACTTAGAAACTTGGAAGTCCTATATAACCCCATATGGAGAAAGTTGTTTAAACTATGGCACCATTATTAATAATAAAGCTGTGCAGCTGAATAGGTCAGGATTTTGACAGACCACAGAAAGAGAAACTTTAGCGATGGAGTGCATACTAAGCATACATTACACTGTCTTGTTTACCCCAGCATGCAAAGGTCCCAGCAAGCTATTGAGAAGCCAAGACCATCTGAAACCTTTGCAGGATGCCCTTCAGCAAGGATTTCAAACACAAGCACTCTTGGTCAAGGACATACTGGTTAAGTATATCCCCATGGAGCAATTAATTCCTGTGCCCTGGCATTGACTACAAACTCAGGAGATACTTTTGAGTGGCAGGAACCAGCGTTCCCTTCAAGAACACAAATGTTTCCCATCCTCCCCTGAACAAAACTCTCCATGGACATAAGGTTCCAGTTGTGTATTCAGCTGCGTCACTCTCAGCTTCCAGTCTGCTGTTTGCTTCCTTGAAGAGGACTGTTGTTGGTCTAATCCAGTTTCCTACAGTTACTGCCTCTTCTCCACCTTGGGAAACGGTGAATTTGTGTCCAGGTCATCACTCAGAAAAGGCTGAGCCAGCCTCAGACCAAAGAAGGAGGGTGTCTTTCCTGTGAAAGTCTGTGCTTTAAACTTTCATGGGGAAAGAGATTCATGTAAAAACTGGAAAGCCAAAGCCAGGGTGGGAGTCACAGGCAAAGGGACTGCCCAGTACTTCCACAATGGCCCAAACATTTGAGATCCACACTTGCAAGTGTTGTGCTGGCACACATGACTATACATATCGATGCTGCAGTGAATTTCTTGTATTTCATCATAAGCCTATAAAACAAGTGAGCCAAAACTGAAGGTTTGCGGATGTTCGCAGATCTTTCAGTCAAGCCAAGCCCAAGTCTCAAGCAAACCTGATCCAATGCCTTTCATTTGGAAAGTGCAGGGTAACCTTAGACTCTGATAGAGCTAACAACAGTTTTAAGTCCAAACCCACTGGCTTGCTTTGAGACCCTTTCAAGGCCACAAGAATGTGTCCAACTTCATCTCCAAGTTCAGAGTAGTTTCTGTGCTGTAGGAAGGAATGCTGCTGCAATATGAATAAAAATGCAACAAAGGTCGATGTCAGACCTGATAAGAGGGGAAGAGTGATATATTTTAAAATAAAATGAATGTGAGTCTCTCATACTGTCATACCCACATAGCACTCAATACTGAGAAGTGTGTATGCTCCTGATCTGGCCAGGATTCCTTGTGCTGGCACAGAGGAGCGCTGGCTACCCAGTCCTCACCAAGTCTCCTGAGTGACACTGTTCAGGTTCAGATATGCTGTTCTTCACTCATCGGGAGCTGACAATGATGAGTCTCTCCATCCTGCCACACCTCTCTGTGAGTCATCAGGATTTTGACTCCTGAGTCTTCCATCTCCTGATCTGGGTGTTCTGAGAAGCTGCCCCCAGATGTACTTCTCAAAGATCTGCTAGCCCATGTGTTGCCAACAACTGTCATCCTGTCCCCCTCCTGCCAGTTGCTCTCTTTGGAGCTTTACTTACCAATATTTCTATTCATTCTCCATTTATACCAATCTTCATATTTCTATCACAAATTCCTCCACCACCACATAGGCTCCACTGAGACCGTGTCTGGGCACACCTTTTGGCTAAGCTCCATGATGCTATGAAGAGGGAGAGCCCAGCTCTCACTCAATCCACAGGAAGGGTTCAAAGGGCTCACATGAGAAGCAAAGCACGCTCCATCTCAGTCCTCCAGCAGGTCTTCTGAGCTCAGTTCTTCCTGAGCACAAGGTGGGTGCTTTGGATGAGGTTCATCTGCTCAGACGTAGACACTTAAAATTAAAGCTGGTTCATTCTTCTGAGCTGGTTCCCTAGCCAAATGACATGGCCCATTCTGCGAGCAATACCTCTCTTTCCGATGGAGATGGCTAAGATGGACTAGATGGAGTGGCCCATGGAGTGGTTATTTCTTTCCATTGTCTCCCCAGGGAGAAAAGGACAGTGAGCTCGGACTGAGATGTGTACTCTGTAGACCTTTGAAGTTAGGTGAGCTGAATCCTATCCTTGCAGCCCAGAGAAAAGCAAGCAAAGGGGGTGGGAAATGTATGTGTGGTGAGGCTTGCCCTTCATAACATAATCCCAAGCCCTGTCTCAGGTCCACATGGGAAATGCAGTTTGAGGTTCCCCACACTTCCTAAAAACTTCCTAAAGGAGTGAGCAACCTGAGAGCAGGTTTTCCAGGATTCTTCCTCTGCAGACTTCTCTTTGAATTTTCATCTCCCAAGCACTCCTCTGCTGCCAAGATGCTGGGATGCTGGCAAGGCCCTTGAGCTCACCTGCCATCCCCTTCTAGTGCATCAGAGTTTGTGGCTTTTGATCTTTTGCCCTATCGATCTAAGTTGGCTCAAGGATGGTCAGGAAGTGCTTTGTGGTCTAGGGTACACTGAGGCATGGGAAGAAAATGTTCTGTGAATCGTGCTGGGCAGGACAGGCTTTTATGTGGTTTCTCATAACAGCAGGGGGCTTGATGGGATGACCCAGGCAATCACTTCCCTACTGATACTCCTACATGCACCAGTAGGACAGGTCAGCAGCTTGACAGCCTCCAGTTTACCTGCCCTATTGATGTGCAACTACCTTCTGATTGTTGCCCATGTCTTTGGTTCTTAAAGGACAAGTAAGAGAAACCTTGTGTTACTGCTGGCCTCCTCTAAGCATGGGAGAGTTTTGTTGTCAAGCAAGAGCCAAATGCAAGCAGAGTAAATGTACAACCAGGGTCCAGGGGGAGCACTGTACGCCAGCCAGCGTGTCGGTGGCAGCCAGTAAGTTTGCAGACTCAGGAAGGATGCTGCTTGGAAGTGTTACAGAGGACCCTGATGACTCCAGACATCTCTGGTGCATGTGTGCGCAATGGTTACCTCAGTAACAGGTGTTAAAAAAAACACAGCTTGCTCAGGAATAGGCTTTGCTGCCCTCCCTCTCCCCATAAAATCCTGTTCTCGGCATGCTGGCAATAAATAACCCCCTTGTCATGCACCATGGGCACACCAAGTACTCAAACAGGGCCATCCTTTGGAAGGTCCTTCAGCAGTGGATTTAACTGAAAAGGGGAAGCTCTGAATAAAGGCGCTGGCATTTTGCAAGGCTTAGCTGAATTGTTTGTGCCTGCTGGTTCCCATAGTCCTCCCGGCATGGTGGTGTCACTGCATCCACACAAACAAGGGTAAAGTGATAGCTTGATTAATGTCAGCAGCCCAGCACTTGGTGGAGGTGCAGTCTTTGCTCTTTCCTCAGCTGAAAAACAATACAGCTTTGTCGCAATTCACCAGTCGGCAGGGACACATCCTGGGAACAAGCTGAGACCAGTGACTTGGTGAGGGGAAAGCAACGGGGAAAAAAATGCTTATTGTTTTGACAGAGAGATGCTGCCTCAGAGATGTGAAGAAAAGGAGGAGCCTTGTACGGCTAATAGTCAACAGCAAGTAAAATTTTATTCTGGCAGACATATCAATATGGCCTCTGAAAAGATCACTGGATCAGGCTCTTCTTCCTAGTGGGAACAAGTTTCTCAATTTCCTTTTGCAACCTGAAAATATTTTTTCTATCTTAGGGGTTTCAATAAACCACACTGTCTGCAGGGCTGTTTCCTTGCCTTGATTCGGCTGGGATTAACATGATGCCAGTTGCTATCCACTGTCCTCCTGTTTTCCATGTCTCCTGCACCCCTCCACCCCATATGTTTCTGGAGAGAAAGGTTTCCATTTTCCAGATGGTGTCTTGCAGTCTGGTCTGAATTGCTGTGCCTGTGTTCTGGCAGATATGGTCCCACCACGGGTACAGTGTTATCCCCACCTGCCAACAGCTGGAGCCCTGGCTGCACTTGCAGCCAGGCTTTTTGTGCCAGCTTTGGTCTGACAGAGGTGCTCTGGGGACCTGCAGAGGCATTACAAGGTATGCCCAGAGAAACTGGGGCTGGGCAGGGCTCTGCATGACAACAGATAAATGGCTAAAAGTAGCCTTGCCTCCTGGGCCTGGCAGCATTTTACAGGTTATCTACTGTGTAGGCACAAAGCGGTCACGGTTGGCCAGAATCTGAGTCCTTTGTGGCAAGTGTATGGCAAGACCATGGGGTTCCCCTGGAGCTGCAACCCTGGTTGCCACCAGTGCAGAGTGGAAATGCATGACACACAGGCGTAGGTACACTACTGCAATCTCTATGGACTCCTTGGCATTCCCGCCACATGTGTGCAACAGATCGGTGCCTTCCGTCAGGCACGCCAGCTGTGTCTGCTCATCGCTTGCCATCTTCCCTTCCCAGCTCAGGAGGAAAGTGCTGTTGCCAAATTCATCCTGCAGAGCAGTTGCCCCAGGGGTGAAACATCAGGAATTAATACCATCCACTGAGCACGAGCGAGCTGCTGGAGGGCAGCTGGGAGCCGGCTGCAGAAGGGACGTGATGCAGAGGCAGAGTGAGAGCTGGAGTCAGAGAGTCTGTGCCACTTTGGATGCAGGGTAGTACAAGGGACTGGTGGGTGGATCAAAAGCCACTGGCCTTTAGGGGGAAGACAGTGGCCAGAAGGAAGGCCCAAAGGGAGCCCAGAGCTTCTCTGGAGCAGGGAAATTTGGTGCTTTGCTTTGGAGCACATTGCACATAACAATTTTTTTGACTGTTGTTCCCTCTCTTCACACTCCCACTGCAGGTGCCCCAAGTAGCATCACTGAACCCTCACCTACAAATCCAGCCCAAAGTCAGGCCCTGGGCCCTTCCCTTGAGATGAGTAGGGGGGTTTCCATCTATGCACAGCTTTGTTTTCTCCCTTGAGGCCTCTTCTCCACCACCTCATGCTGGGGATAGTTTGGGGCTTTCCCAGGGAATCTCTGAATTGCTAGCCAGAGGGACTTTCCGCAGGAGCTTTTCTCTCCACTGGGACATGTCTGAAGTTTTGTCCATCTTGTGTGAGCAGATGCTTCTAAAAAGCTGACAATAACAAGAGTAACAGCATCCACACTTTTACCTGGGGCATCAACCCACCAGGTTCAAAATACCATGAAAGCCATCCTCCAGGCACAGATGTATCTGGTTCACATGGACACAGCAAACCCCTGTGAACAGCACCGGCTGGCATTGGGGCTGGTGCCCCATTAGCACTAACGAGGCTAATGGAGTAACTTCAGCTCAGTTCATCTTTTTCCTTAATATCCTCCTGTGTGCTGGTGGCCAAATAGCTGTTCCCATCTCTGCTATCTTCCGGGGTGCAAAAGCTGACTTGCAGACTGCCCCTGTGAAAGAAAACACCACTGCCAGGAGGCCCCGTCATGCCCATGCATTTGTTCATGCAACTCATCTTCTGCCCCTCCACAAGCTTCTTAAATCTTGTCACACTTAAGCTTTGGTCCCTGCTGTCAAGAGGCTCAATAATTCCCTCTCCCCAGCTCAGCTCTGCCCATGCCGGGCTCGTGCAGCTGCCTGAGCTCCTGTAATCTCTCGGCACAGAGCCACCTGAGGAGAAGCTCTTCATGCAGTTTCTGTACCCAGAACATCCAGGCTTAAAGCAACTTCACGTACAAAAAGGGTTTTCTCTTCAGCACCTGTATACTGTACAACTACAGAACACTTTTTAATGTTAAAATTTATGCCTAATTTTCATGCTTATCTTATAATAAGAACTACTGCACTTTAACTGTATATTACCTTTTTTCCCCCCTCTGTATTCTACAGACTTTCGCCTTCTCTTTCCTTGAGATTTGTCGGCGAAGTGAGCTTATCAGAGTAGAGATTAAGCCAGATTTTTTTTCTGCTGTTGCACAGTCTTCTGTTCCCATTTACTGGCAGACACCTTTTGTTACCTGAGTGCTGACAGCACCTGTGAACCCATGCAAGGGCTGCAGTGTAGACATGGCACAGGAAAACTTTGGCAGATAGTCTGGCAAATCTCGCTGCTGCCACTGGCCCCCTGTGAGCTGCCCTGCCCTCTGCAGAGGCAATAGATGCAGACTGGAGGGTACAGCAGTGGAAGGGGGTAATGTCTAACCCACCATGGCAACCATGGTCAAGGCTCATCTCTCAAAGCCCTTGCTGACTTGTAGATAGGCTTTGGTGCTCCAAAACCCCTCTCATTTTTCCAGCTCTGCTAGCTGATATAATGAAAAATATCCCCTCTGTCTACAGCCCTTTGACCTGGCTGTGTCCTAAGACACTGAAGCTACAGCAAAATACGCTGGAGACTTCAGCGTCTGGTTCTCTTCCAAGGCAAAGCGAGCATTTCACCTCAGATGCTTGAGTAACGTGAGTTCATGTGTGATTTATTGGGGGACTTTATTCTGTGGTGCAAGCATGTGGTGAGTAACTCCTCTGCGCCATGATTGCTGCGGGGGTCACAGGGAGAGGGGTTTTCTCCACCATGACAGCTCACCTCAGACTGACTTCCTCTCATCAAAGCATCCCTGCACACAAACCCTTCCTGCAACAGCTGGTGATGAGAGGCCCATGCAAATGAAATCACGAAGGTATATGGTTATGGGTTTTTTCTTCCATTCATGCTGTCTTAATCCAAAATTTACAAGTAAAATGCTGTCAGATGCTGCTGCCTCGTTTTTGTGGTTTTGGGTTTGTTTTTTTTTTTTTGAAGGGGGGTTTTAATCTTTCAGTTAAATGGATGCCTTTTCAGGTGCTTGGTTAAGAACCTAAATATGCAAGTCACAGGGTGAGGCCACCTTCTGCAATTTGCCAGGAGAAAAATGGAATGAGGAGCTTAAAAGACAGCTAAGCCCCCTGCAGCAGCAGACTCCAAGCATCAGCTGCAGGGAGGGAGAGCAGCACAGTCCAGCTGCACAATGATCGCACGCTGGTTTCTGCTATACTCTGCTGGAGAGCATTTACAAGGACTTCAGATGCCAGGATGGCTCCTGCACTTTTATCTTATTAAAGGAGGAATCAGATGCAAAATGCATATAGACTCTGCGGTGGAGTTTCAGTTTGTGTTTCTGAACCATAAATGAGTTGATCTATACTTACTAGTTTAGCTGGAGACTTTGTCTCTGAGTTATCTGTTTGTCTGCTCCACAGGGGACAAGGTAGAATGTGGCTGGGCTGCTTTTTCCAAGCAAGATCTTTGTTATAGCCAGCTTCACTGGCTCGTCTATCAGTACCATTTCTTATATGGATCTTCCATGCATCCCAGTCTGTATCTCTCTTAATCCATGCTCCCTTTCTTAATAAGTTAAAATGATAGGGCATTTGCAGTGCCTGGAAGATAAAAGCCAGCTTGTCAGGTTTACAAGTCATGTCTGGTGTGTACTGCTAGAGAAACTACTGCCTAGCAAAAAATTCTGAATGATCACTTTCCAAGATCTTTTCTCAGACTACACTGAATCACCCTGCCATTGCTAATTAAGCTCATTGCATTCCATTTTCTCTGTGCTGATGTGACAGGGTATTTGTTTCATATTAAATCCAGGTGAGACTTTGAGCTGATGTTGAGCATCTATGAGAGGCAGGAATCATCAGGGGAAGCCAAAGTGCTTCAGGGATTGAATGAGCCTGTTGGGCTTCCTGGTTTCAGCCCCATAGACAGGGTCATATATTCTGGAGTTGTGAACCTCTCAAGGGAAAGAATGACATATTCAGTGACTGAAACAAAGCTATGTATAGCTTTCCTTACCCTATGGCCTGCTGAAGCACATAAATAAGTCAGGCATTTTGCATTACTGTTTTGTGGCCTATTTGGAAGTAGTTCATAAATTATTGGAGAAGAAAGGTCAGGCTCTTAATGAATGCTTTGGAAAATCAGCATCTTTGGGAAGGATTTGACACGCTTTGTTTACAGTGTGAGAGAGTTCAACACACAAATCCTTTGAAACGCCCAAGAAGCCTTCCAGCAAAACCAGCAGAGACAAGCTAGACATCCCAAATATTTCTCCTTAAGTAAAAACAAACAACAACAACAAAAAAAGCAGGAAATTAAGCCCTAGACCTTCCTTACTCAGCACCAAAAACTACAAAGCAGGCTTCTTTCGAAGGTCTTTCCAGCTCACCTCTGAGATCTGGTGACAGACGCCTGGTGAGTTATCTCAATGTAAACACCCTTGGAGCCAAATGCTGCAGCCAGGAATCCTGGGCTCATGCAAGGGACCAGGGAGGATGAAAGCAGACCCCTTTGACCAGAACCTCCTGAACGGCAATGGTCTCCATGTGGGCAGAGCAAAACAGTCGGGGAGGCATTTTTGCCCTTGGCTACCCCCTGTTTCCACCCAGGCAATTCGGCTGTGGGGTGACCCTGCACGCCCCATCCTCCAGGCCCTGGCACAGCTCAGCACGGCTCAGCACAGGGAGGAAAAGGGCTGTCAAAGGTGGGAAAGAGGCTACGGCTCTGAGAGACTTCTCCAGCAGAAAAGAAAAAAAAACAAAGGCTTTGCAATTAGGAATTTGGAGGGCAGACAGGGGTGCATTAGGTCCTGTGGCGAGGGGCTGACATCAGCCTGAGTGGGTGGAAAACCAAGACAGCGCAGACAATGGTGCTGCTCTGCTTCCTTTGGAGCACATTGTCAGAGAAAAAAAAGGAAAAAGAAAACTGAAATAATTACTGCTGCGGGGAAAAAAAAAAAAAAAAAACAACAAAAAAAACCCACAAATAATAAAAAAATCCGTCTCTGGAGGAACATACGGGAGATGCTCAACATAATACTGAGAGTGGCCTTTCAGTTGGGTGTTTCCTTCTACACAGGGCAGGTTGCTCCGGCCGAAAGATGAGGGGCTGCTGCCACCTCCCGGCGCGACCCGCCGGGACGGGATGGGGCCAGGCAGGCAAAGAAGGAGAGAGATCATCAGACCCCGGAAAAAGGACCGACCTGCAAGGCCACATACGGGAGATGCTCAACATAATACTGAGAGTGGCCTTTCAGTTGGGTGTTTCCTTCTACACAGGGCAGGTTGCTCCGGCCGAAAGATGAGGGGCTGCTGCCACCTCCCGGCGCGACCCGCCGGGACGGGATGGGGCCAGGCAGGCAAAGAAGGAGAGAGATCATCAGACCCCGGAAAAAGGACCGACCTGCAAGGCCAGTGACTTTATTTTTGAAAGAAAGCAGGAATATGGATGGCTAAGTATGTAAAAATCCTTCAGTACGGCATCTCTGAGCGCAGCATTTAGGGCATCAAGGAAATGTCACTGTATGTCTGCAAATATTACATTAGATGTGCAAAGTTTTGAGTATGTTGAAACACATACGTATTGTGATCTTCACTACACTGACACTTTCAAAGGCAGAGCAGGGGCTCTGAATGAAGCTGTGTGCCTTTTCTGCCGATCAGAAGCTAACAAAACGATCAGCCAACTGTGAAATCTTCACAAAGAAGATTCACTACAAGCAAAGCGCCAAAATTCCCATTTTCCCAACAGGGATCCACCTGCCAGCTGGGTCTTTGGTTCCACTGGGACATCCCAGTCCACCCCACACAATGGCGCTGCTGTTCTTGAGAGGTCGCACGCTGAACCTACCCCACGCAGGGCCTCCCTACCTCTGGATCCTTACACAGCCATCCCAAAAAAGCTCCAGCAAGATATGGCAACACACTCGGGGAGCAATGAGAGCTTTAAGGAGGAAAGTCTCTGCACTGGTCCCCAGGGCCTTGGAGATCAGCTTTTTCCTATACCCCAGGGGTAGCTGTGTCTCTCCCATGACGCCAAAGCAGCTGACTGACACATACTGGCCCGTGGCCCTTGGGCTACCTCATTAGTGTCACTGCAGTTTAGGTGGATCATCTCTTTGCATGCTGTGGTTTGAGAGCATGGAATAGGCATAGCAGGAAGCACTGCTCCTTGGTGTCAGCATCTCAAAGAGAGATCCTCACCAAGAGAGCCCCTGTCATCTTCTGTGGCTGTCTGGACAAGGGGGTACATCACCTGCAGCTATGTGCTCTGCAGTATGCTGGAGTTTGCCGTGCCAGACATCTGCAGGCCATGGTTGATGGCTCTCCCAGCAGCCCTATGCTGGTGGGCAGTGTGTGCCCCCCTCTCTGCCCCCTCCCATAGTGGCACCTCCCTGATCTGCAGCTCCTCCAGCATGGCAGTGGTGGCAGTCCCCCACGATGGTCTGGGCAAATTGGCACTGCGAAAGGGCAAGCTGGGCAGGACATCAAGCAGAGCCATGGGGTGATGTGTGTGTGGCAGCTGGCAGGGATTTCCCCAGCAGCACCAGGTTTTGCAGAGAAGGACGATTTTCTGAAGAGTTCATGTCCCTCATGTTGTGTGGTAGGTCTCTGCAAGACAGCTGGAGGGTGCCCTTTGAGATGGGGACAAGTCTTCTGAGTTTGGGTCAACTTACATCACGCCATCATCTTGCCTCAGCCTCTCTGATTGAGATTTCATTTTTTTCCTGATTATGCTGCACTCTAAGATATACTGTAAACATCTGGGCCATTTCTCAACTTCATATTTTTCTTTGAAAGTGCCAGTTAATTGCAAGCTAAGTGCCAGCCATTTAACCTGGCTCCAGCAATGCTGCATGGGCTGTCTATGGACACGGCTGCACTTCCCCCAGGAAAATCCTCATGGCCTGACCAGGAGCTTAAAAACAAGGGACTTGACAGCTATCTGCTCTTCTCACATAAGTTAGTGGTTTTCCAAGCCAGTCTTGACAAGAGGTCACACCGGAGGGACAAAGTCCGGGTTCAGGGAGGCAGAGACCATGCCACGGCAGTTTTCTCTGCCTGTGCTTACCAAATCTACATGCTTGACACAGCAGTGATAAACTGCAGAGGTGTGCCCCGTGTGTCAGCGTCATGCACTTTTGAGAGAATACGGGGCGGGGGGGAGGGAGGGGGGCGATGTGTTGGATGTGTTTGGAGCCATGTGTTTGGGGAGGAAATGCTGGCACACGGTCAGAATACTCCTGATCTTTATGTAACACTGGCTAACTTGCAAATCAGTCAGAAACCAAGAAGTGCCAGAGTAGTGCAGTCCTCGGGCGGGTGAAGGGGGGCGGTCGGTGTGCCGGAGCGGAGGAAAGGCTGCCACCCCGTGGGCACTCGGCTCTGCCGGGAAATCCCTCCCTCTCTCAGCCTGGCCTCCTGCCACGGGCCACCAGACAAAACTCCAAAACTAATGGGTAAGCCGGGGGCAAGAGGCGGGAATGTGGCATCTACTGATTGCCGGAGCCCTTGCAGAGAGGGTTGTGTGAACTCTGTGCACCTTCTCCCGGAAAGGATGAGGAGGGTCCTCCTCCTCCTCCTCCTCCTGCCAAGAGGGCAGCTCTGTCCCAAGATGCTCAGGGACAGCTTCCCCGCTGGTGGCTTGCAGGTCATATCCTGCCAGGCCTTGCTCCCAGCTTTTTCTTGGAGGAAACGGGACCCATCAGAGGTGACATACCCTGCCCAAGCAATGTGATGCTGAGGAGGAGAGGGGGCAGGTACAGCAGCAGATCCTGCTGCTCTCCCCTACATGGCTGCCACCACCACTGGGTCATCAGGGCCTGTGGGAGAAGAGAGTTGCCTGGAGGAGGATGCATGCCCTGGACCAGTGGCTGATGCATCCCCTCAGGATTCTTCAACAATTTCTCTGGAGTGGAAGTTAAATCAGAGGATGATAACCAAAAAACTTCCAAGAAGTTGTGTTAATTCTTGAAGAGTGTTAGCAGCACCTTATTAACAGGTGGTTTTGTGTAGAAAGCTGTGGTGAACAGCCCCTTCTTGAAACTGCGATTATAAGCTATGAAAGACAAAACTTGAAAATTAATGTCAGCAAAGGGAAATAATAATTTTTGCAGAACCAAGTGTGCAGAAGAAGAGAAGGAGTATCCCAGAGCAATGTGACCAAAAAAGACTCTGGGGTGAAAAAATGTGAAATATTTTGAGTGACACAGGCACTTCGAGTAAGTGACACTTATCTTTGAGTAAGCAGGAAGGTGTTATTGCCTGTGCTCAAGCTGTTTTGTGAGTGGACAAAGCCCTCAGGGACAGGGGAGCTCTGAGCCCAGGGACAGGCAGGGGAGCCCTCAGTGACAGTTCCCCCTCCTACACAGCACACCATCAGCCACCCGGCCAGCTTGTCCTTATACAGAGGCTTTTAGCAGCTGCTCATGTTTTTAATTAGCTGATGGATTGCAAAAGGCTTTAAAATCAGCCCGTCTCAGAGCAGCAAGACAGTTGAGTTCTGGTGTTCCCAGGATTTGCCCAAGAATTGGGGGGCTGCACAGGTCCTTTGGCACCTCCTGCATTGCAGCACCGGAGCCACTGCAAACGCCGCTTCCCCCTCTGCATGGCTCCCAGCTTGACCCCAACCTGTCCTGGTTTCCTATCATCAAAAAATTTCACTTTTTGCCATCCAGACAGAAAAAGGGGCCCAAAAATTGTTCAAATGCCATTTAATGGGACAGACAGACAGACACACTGCTCAAATTACCTGCAGGTAACATCTGCGCACAGGTGACACTCAAAATATATTTCTTTATTTTTAAGTCTCAGGAATAGTGGCTAAACGTTTGGGGCTAGATTTTGGGGTTTTTTTTCCTCCTGTCTTTGCTCAGTTTGTGTCAGGAAGGAGAGAAATGACAGCACACAGTAGGGAGGCGACAAGGCTCTGGCGAGGAGATGCCTTGGAAGGGAAACAAGCAGAGGCCAGGGGCCTGTTAGTGCCAGGCAAAGCAGCAAGGGGCAGCTTGTTAAAATGCCCCTTCCCTCTTCCCTGTCTGTAGAATGTCTCCCTCTTGGTACAAAATTGCCCTTTCCCCAAATGTGCTCATTCATGCCTTTCTCCTGGAGATGAAAATGAAGCAGGCTGCACGGTTTTTGGTAGAAAGCTTTGGGAGTGCCAAATAATTAAGTAAAAAATAGGTTTGTAATAGTGTCAGACACCAAGGGGATCCCTTGCTTTCTAATTACCAGACAGTAACCACCTTCCTTTCCCTCTCGCCCCTGCTTCCGTGGCACTTCCGCGCCCCTGCAGTCTTGCCCCTCTCCCTTGCTCTCCCCCAGCTGCCCTGTTCCCAGCAGTCATGTTGGTCCCAGTAACTATCCCAGCACCCCTGGGCTCAGGGGTTTCGGGCAGAGGACAGGGCTGAGCTCTGCGGCACACTCACTTTCTTTGGCAATGTCATTGCTCTTGGTTCCCAGTGCTCCCTGTATGTGGCTCCCCTGCCTAGATGTGGCAGAAGAAAGCACTTTTTAATTTTAAATAGGTCCAGAGTTTCTGTGTTTATAGCTCTTATTAATACTTAAACCCATGCCATGAGAAAAAAAAACCTGTGCATATATTTTCTCTCTTTTTCACAGCTGAATCATCAGCATAGGGGAAGAGGTTGGTGGGCTCATCCTTTTGGCAGAGCAAACGCGCTTTCTCCAGCTGTCCTTACCACCCAGTGAGGGGCATGGACCTATGCTCTTCCGTAGGAAGGATGCCCTTGTTTTGTTGTCACCCTGCTTTGTTTTGTAGGCATGATCTGGAAGCACCCAGAGATATGTTGACTGAGACAAATTTGTGTCTGCTCACAGGGAAGCAGTGACCTTCTCTATTTAGGAGCCACAGTGGACCTCAGAAGCTCCACCTTACATTGCAGGTCTTAGATGTGAAGAACTCTACCAAGAGGAAAGGCATTCACTGTCCAAGCTGATTTTACCTATGGGGTTAATTATGGGGATGCAGGGTTATCAGTGATGCTACACTTTTCCTAAACACCTCAATTTCCATCTAGGTGGAAAGCTATTTGAGTCAAGTATGAGTGCTGAAAACTTCAGTCTTGAACACTGACATCTAAGCAGGCTTGGGAGCCATGGATTTCATGCGTGGCAACTGCATGGAGAGGTAGTACCTACACCCTACCCACCCTGCCATCAAACACCCTTAATCATTCATTTCAGATTAAATCTTTCACATCATATCACACAAGTGAGGTCTGCACTGCAGTCTTTACAGACGCAGCTTCAGAAATGGCGTGGTTGTTGGGCTATGGAATCTTGTTCTTTTTCCAATCCTTCTGTCTTGCTTGCACGAAGGATAACAGGAACATGAAAGAAAGGGCAAACGATCATCACAAAATGTACTTCAGTGGTGGAAAGCGCATCCTCCAAGTGGCGTCAGGCACTGCACGGACCTTTCAACTTCGAAAGCCTTAGAAAGAAACAAATGAAACCCCCAAAGCCAATTGCGTGTTTCCTATATCTCTTTATTGACCGCCACTGACTGCGTTCTCAGGTTGAGCACCAGATACCAGTGGGAGAGGTGGAGCTACCCTAAAATTACAGGGAGATGGAGGGAGATGGTGTGTTACACAGGCTGGGGAGAGCTGGCTGGGGATGTGAAGCCTCTGCACAGTGGTGAGGTCCCCTCTCTCCCCCAAGGGCCTACTAAGACAGCAAAAAGACGTGCTTGTCCTCATGTCACCTGTCCCTAAGGGACACGACAGGGTAGGGGTGTGAACAGATACACTTAAACACTTTGATGAAAAAAAGATATGCGGTGCAACCCCCAGAGGTAAGATGTTATTATTTCTCCTGTGGTTGCAAGGAACTCGTGGCACGTTCATCGCGTGTACACAGGATCTCAGGTGCGAGGCTTCACTCTGTTGCTTTTTTTTTAAGAGTAACCAGTTTAACTCTGCGCAGGGTGGAGCAAGCGTGCAGGGCTCTCCCCTGCTCCGAGCCTCTCCTCTCCTCGCAGCTCAGTGCACCAGAAGCCAGTGTTACTTGTGCACTCCCTCCTACCTGATGGTGGTTATGGACTACAGCACCAGACAAAGACCCTCTCAGCAAGTACAACAGCGTAGCAGCACGAGCCGTCCGTGCCATCCCCACAGAACAGCTTGCAGGTTTAAGCTTCAAAGTCCACCGGCCGCTCACCCAGCCCCTCATCCCATCCAAGGGAAAGGGAAAAAAAAATAGAAACAAAGCGTGCAGGAAGGGGGGGGAGAACCAAAATAAACCCCTCTAGATATTCACTGATATCTACGCAGTGGCTCTGGAAATGAGACCAGCAGGCAGTGGCAGCCTGCGTCCTGCGGCAGCAGGCGGGCTTAGGAGGAAGGGGCAGAGGTGGGCTTCTCCTCCCGGGACACGGGGATGGGCCTCTCGCTGTGGCCGGCGTCCATGTTGGAGGGCACCTTGGGGCCCGAGAAGGTCAGCATGCCATCGTTGGACAGGGAGCAAGTGATGGCAGCCTGGTCCACGTTGGCGGGCAGGCGGTACCGGCGGTGAAATTCACGGGAGATGTAGCCGTGGTCGTCCTGAGAGGCAGTGGGGAAAAGGGGGAAGGCTCGTCAGAAACCCCCTGGCACCAGGCCACACCTCCCCCCACCCAACTCTGCAGCTCCGTCGGAGGGGGGTCCACACTTGCCCTGGCTTATCATGACATTGTACTGCTGGTATTGCCAGGCACAACTCTGATTTTTACTCTATATTAACATTTTGCAGGGGCAGGTGTCCCTCCATGATGCCCCTAAAGCTGAAAGAACTGAGCAGAGCAGCACGGTGTGATTTTGGCCATATTATAGGTTGGGATCTGCTTTGAGTAGGGCCCTGCCACAACCTCTAATTTCAAAGGATGTTTGGAGAGAAACTCTGGGGTTCTGTGAAGGTAAAACACTGCGTGCGTGTGCTCCCACGTACGTCCTTACCAGGCAGCAGCGCTGTGTCAGCCAAAGTACACAAACCTGACCCTCTTTTTTTGCGGCCAAAAGAATGAGGAATGCAATTTCTTTTTTAAGTCAGCCGTGAAAAAGGCTGCTCTCTTCCTCTGGAAAAAATATCTAAATTAAAAAATGCATACTGTTTCCAGGCTAGAGCTTTGTCTGGCCAAAAAAGTGTATGAGAAGAATTAAAAACCCCTGCTGGTATAATTCACTTTACGACCCCCACAGATATTTCCATAACATACGTGTTAAAAGTTTCCAAGCCTGAGGCACTTGGTTGTTTTTCTTTTGCTTTGTTTGCTCTTGCTTTTCTCTCCTAGATCAGCATATGAAAACTCTGTTTTCACTAACAATTCTGGCTTATGAAAACTCAGCCATGCTTCGGCAGCGCCAGATGATGTTCTTTGTCTGATCCAGTGTTATTTGTGAACAATGGACATTGTCATCTGACGGTTATGGAAGATGATGATTGAAAATAAACAAAGAAGGAGTGGATTAGCTCATTATTGTCAGATATCTGGTTGGCGCTCTATGGGAACAGGCCATGCCAACAATGACAATAAATAAATGACAATAAATACATAAATAAATAAATAATTCCTTCTTCTGATATATTCCCTTCAGCTGAGGACTGTTGGAAAGAAAGAAAATGAAGCTTGACTCCCCAGTTGCTCCACCATTACCGTCACTTCCACTCACCTGTCTTTCACTATGCTTGCCATGGATTTCCACAAAGTCATCGATGATCTTCACACTCAGGTCTTCGGGAGAGAAGTGTTTCACATCCAGCATAATTGTAAACTTGTCCCGGTCAGACCTCACCTGAAACAAACATTGTTAGACCATAAGACGCAAGTGCTACACTTGGCGGCAACGCCAGCATCATGGCAGCTTAGAAGTCAGAGAATGTGTGGCCTGGCAGTGGCACGGTTTCACCTTCTCTGACCACAGGCCTCAGCAGGGGTCTTCTTCCCATCCTGAGGACCCAGAGACACAGTAGGCATCCACGCCATTACTATTGCCTGGGGAGAGGTGTCACTTCTTGTCAATATTCTTGTGCCAAAGACCCCTTTGCAGTCAGCAATCTGCCAAATGCACCGTGCATTTGTACTTGGCAGCAAGAAGGGATGGAAACCAGTGTAACATTCTTTGATAGCACATGTTTTATCCTTTCAGTGATTTCTGGTTTCTTTGTGGTCTTAGCTCTGGGAGGAAACCAGTAAGAGAGAGACAGAGAAAGCACCAGTCACTGGGCTTCAGACTACAGCCCCCAACAGTTACGATCTCCTCATACATACTGCCTTTGGAGAATTGCTTCTGGGTCCTCCAGCATGGGCTTGTAAAAGCCACTGAGCTCCTGAGGCCAAGGAGGGGGCCGGAGGAAGCTCCTACTCACCAAGGTCCTCTCCCATGCTGAGCTGCCTTCACGGGCATTTACTCTTACAGCAACCTAGTTCTTCCCTCACCACCCAGCCGGTGGGTGCAAGGGCAGCAAAAGCAGCCTTTTACATGTTGGAAACAACTGTCAGGAACCATAATGGTTTCTGTTTCTCAAAGGGAAGCCTTCTCCCCAGCAAAGGTTTCCTTCTGTGCCCAAGAAGGGACAGGCGTGCTGTGCTTGGTGCTGGGCTGGAGGTCCTCCTCAGCCCCTCGCACCTCGGCATGGGCTACAGATGCCAGCTCTGCCAGTGAGCTGTGAGTGGGGAGGAGCAGGTGGAGGCATAAGGAGGGAGAGGAAGGAAAATGAGAGGAAGACTAAGTGTCCTTACCTCTGAAATGCCTGACTCCAGCACGCTGCGGAAGAGGGATTGCCTGTAGTACGGGCTGATAGTGGAAGAGAACAAAGGCAGGAGATCATACTCAAGAAGACCCTCTCCGAAAAACTGGTCAAACAAACGGCTTGGAATGAGGGGTCCCAGAGCACGCTTGAACCAGGGGTGCTGGATGGTAATGTCCATGCTTGCTGCTGCTGCAACCTGTGGCTGAAAGGGGAGAGCGGTGGGGACAGTGCAGTCGCTGAGGAGACAGCGATGCCTTGGCTGGACTGCGCAGTGCAGCCCCAGGGAAGCTCCCCCTATATATACCAGTCTCGCAGAATGAAGGCATTAGTGGGATTTCTCTGGAAAGACATGATCTCATGATGGAGGCAACGTGGTCAGCAGAAATGCGGAGACTGACCTGGAAATGACAGTCTGGTTGGAATCGGCGCCAGATCTCCCGAAGGGAGGATGCCAGGCAGCAGGCTGTGAGACTAGAGGTGCCATGGGGTACTGGCAGGTCCTCCACGGGATCAAGCAGGCTAAACAGGACACCCCGGCGGGTGTTTCAAGGATGCTTGGGAAGAAGGTCTGCTCTGAGCCTCTGTACCCCACCCTTGGCTTTTCGGTGCTTTGCTTCCATTTCTGCCCCTCCTTGAAACAGACATAAAGTCTCTTCTGAACAAATAAACAGCTTTCTTCCAAGCAAGCAAATAGGCTTTGATTCAGGTTGAAGAAAGGTGTTTTTTTGTGACATGCTGTAAAGTGTCTCTGCCGCTTGAGAGGGGCCTGACACCCCTGGCGCAGGGATCCTGGTGGGGCTGGCAGGGAAGCAGGACTAATGCATGATGCAGAGCATGAACATGGGCTTGACAAAGCAGAAACTTTTGACAAATAAATACTTTGCCAAAAGAAAGAAGGAAAAATAAGTTTGGTCACTGACTGTAACTGCACTCCCCAAGCTGCTCTTGAGAGTGTCCATGTTTTGATTTAGGAGTGTTATGGAAGATTGATTTTTCTCCTGGTGTCACGACAACTGTCCTATTTAACGTGTGTTTCTGGGTATGGCTGGATTGCTCCCCTGTTGCACTTAAAGCCACCACCCTGGTTGGACAGGAGAAGGGGCATGTGGACAGCCCACTGCAGGAGCAGCAAGGTCTGCCAGAGAGCTGAGGCATCTGGGCAGCAAAAGGGCAGAGAGGCTGATGAGCCCCACAGCCAGCCTCAGCATGAGGCTCTGGCAACAGCCTCATTTCCACTAAAGCCAGTGATGTAGGGTCTGCATCCTAGGGACCTTCTGGACAGCAGAAGCACCTATGTCAGGCATCTTGTGCATCTCAGAACCTTTTGCAGTCAGCAGTGAGGGAGAGAGAGGACAGGACATGTACAAAAGGCACTTCAGAGCTGAAAGTCTGAATCACCCCCTCATGGTGCCATGGTCTAAAGAAACCAATGGTAGCTGAGATCCTGGCATCAGTGCTTCAGGAGAAATGGGATCAATCCAGGGCAGAGGAGCTCAGTTCAGAAAAGCACTGAGGCAAAGTGACTTACAGCTGAGCATTGCCTGGCATCTAGGTGCCACATGGTCTTGGAAAGTCCTTGGCCTTGACTTCCACACGTGACTCCCCACACAGGGGACAGAAGCAGGCAAGGAAAAGTGGGAACCAGAAGATCCCATTCCTTCCTGAGGTCTTCCTTCATGGAAAGCAAAAAGTTGAACAGAAAAACATCCCTAAGAAAAGCAACAGAGACTGCTCAAAAGACAGATAAGAGTTTAAGTTCAACATCACCTATATCCAGCAAAAAAGGACCCTGTGGTCTGGCCACAGCTTTCAGACATGAAGGGTTTTCCACCATCAGATGATAAACCAAGATCAATCCCTCCTCAAGACATGGAGGAAAAAAACACAACAGACAGACCTAACCCCCCCATTCAGTCCCATTGTCCCAAATCCGTCATTTTCCTTGAGAAAGTAAACAAGAGCCATAAAGTACTGCCAAGATTTTTAAGAGCTCTGTGAGATTTAGATCTGTGCCCCAAGTGACAAGAAAATATCTACTCAGCCACCCAATACCAGGAACCTGTTAACATGTATTTAACCAAATGACAGCAGTGACCTGATGATACACGCAGAATGAAAGGAGAGATACAGGAACGGATTCAAATCCCAAGCTGCTCACTGAAGAACACAAAATGAACTACTTATTTGGCTGGTAGAGGAGCAGGTGGAAACTGTGCCCTCTCACCCAGAAAGGGAGATGGATTTTGGGGTCTGATATATCATTTGGGGCCCAGCCATGCATGAGGAGTAGATGGATTCCTTGTAGTGTGTTGGGAATATCACCTTTGTGTCTCCCAAACCAGGGGTTATATCCAAAGCATGGGGAACAACGCACACCATGGCAGGCTACTCTCTGAGCATCTTTCAGTCCTGAAGAAACTGCCAAACCCTTGAGCTCTGACCTCCAGTGTGTTCTCCATGCAGGAACAGGAGCAGAGTATTGGGGTGGGAAGAAAGAAGGGAACCCAGGCAGGCTGTACCTCTCTCAGCAACACCAACCAGTAGCACCTTGATGCTCTTAGTTAGGCACCAGGACAGCAGCTGCTTGCCTGCACACCACCACTTATCTCACAGGGAAGACCAACAAATGCCATCATCTACCCACAGGCTCTGAAGCACACTCCAGGATCAGAGCATATGCCTGTGTTCAACATGAGATCGGAACACACCATATGTTCAGTAGGATCATGGGAATGGGCCTTTGAGAGAAAAACAACAAATATGTTTTCACCTAAATTTAATCTAAAATTATGTATAGTACCATACATTCAAACACATAAAAACTGACAGCCAGCTTTATGGGTTTATGCCTTTAGTTTCTTACGGACCTGCATTTCTTTCATGGCTTCCCCCTAGAATTAATCCCATCCATTTTATCTTTGATGTACGTTTTTGTCTTTTATGGGCAAAATATTTTACTGAAATGTAAATTTCATTTACAGATTTTTTTTCTGACACAGACTTCACACTGTCTGTATGTGTCTAGGTGAGTCTCCTGAGACTCACCACATCTAACTTCCAACAGTCTAAAACTTTGGTGTCCAGTCCAAATGAGTCGTCCAGGCTCCCTGTCCTGTCAGTGGGGAGAGACAGAGGCCTCTGGATGGCTCACATTATAATGTGGGTGGGCAGCAAAGGTGAAATGAGACACTCTGTAGCAGGGCCTAGTCTCAACTGACTAAGGAGAGAGCCTGGGCAGCTGCCTGCGGGGAAGCAGTTCTAATTCTAACCTCCTTCTGGACAAGCAGAGCTGGTGGGATGAATCCCATCCAGTGGGAATTTGGTATGAGAGGAGAAAGTAATCATTTTGCACAAGTTCAGGGAACCAGACTTGTCACAGGATGCATAACATTTGTGCATTATCACCTACTGAGCAAAAGCCCTAAGATTTGTTGGTGTTCCTATAAAAGGAAGAAAAGCTAATGCATACGCTCATGAGCACACCTAAAAACAATATATCGAAGGCAGGTTTTCCCAAAGCCTCATTGCAAACTTAGAATGTCAATCCAACTCAAAAGATCTTCCAGTAGGTTCTACTATCTAGCTTAACTTTGAAAGAATCCCTTCCTAAACTATCACGCATAATTGCCAACACATGAGAAATTTAGTAAAGGATGTTGCCCAGGACAAGCTGCAGAAATCCTGGATCACGTTTGAGTAAAGCAGGCAACAGTGGTCAAGCACAGCCCTGCCTTGCATTCAGCTGCTATTAGTTTGTCCACATGCCTGACTCTCACCTGCCAGTTTCTAGGTGAGTCCAGCGCTGTGTCCAGCCCCTAAGCCAAGCCCTGTACAAGCCCACCGTGAAGAGAAAAGCCAGTATTTAAGAGGAGTAGTGACTGGTCAGGTGTAACTGTGGAGGGTTTGTATGTGATTCTTTAGTGCTAATACAACTGGGACTCCTGTTTCCAACTGGTGTGCTGCAGACCTCAGGAGAGCCAAGAGATGCAACCTCTTTGCTCTGGTCGGTGTCCTCTCAAATCCAGTGGCCCTTGTTAAGCTGCAGAGGGTGCAACTCTTCAGGGAGTTCTTACAGGAAACAAGAACGAGTTCCCGTGTTTTTCCTTTTTAATAGATCTGTCAATCCAAAAAGGTACAACTGTACTCATTTAGATGGTCCTCTGCGTTTAGATGTAAAGTGTTTAGTGACCATTTAAGGGAGCGAATAATCTCTGCCTATATTTCATGATAAAGTTTTTGCAACATGCTAATCAAACAAAGTTTTCCCTTGGAGTGACATTTCTATGAGGTGCAAAAAGGACGTCAGTGACAGCCACACAGACTAGAGCAGGTAATAGTGTGACCTGGGAGCGAGAGAGGGGCAAGTTTTCTTCCTACCAGTTTTTCTGTGGTGGAAAATACTACACAATGCGTGTGAGGGAGCCGGTGAGTGGGAAAAAATGACCACGCTTTTCTTAGTCTTACAGACCTAGTTTTGGAAAGGATGCGGGACTTCAATAGAAGTCAGCATGCAAGCAGCCAAGCTAAAGGGGCAGGCTCACTAGGGAGCCAGTGTTATCAGTTCTGGCTCCTGATCTGCTAAGTGCTTGCTAAAAGCTCTCCCTAGAAATAAACACAGAGCATTTATTCCTTTGGTTTTAAGGGAAGAGACCTTTCTTTAGAAAACTCATTTCCTGTTCCTCAAACATATCCATGCCATCCAGGGCAGTGCCACGGTCAGGAGCTCCAAAAGTTTCTATCATGTCTAACCTGGGATGCTGATGTAGGAAAGAGTAACTGATTATAACTGCAGCTAGACTCACTTTCCAAGGCACTCAACCTCTACCAAATAGCATGGAAAGCCCT
>NW_008582216.1:0-19189 GCF_000691845.1 Merops nubicus | reverse complement strand
CCTGCTGAGTTCTGAATGCTGTTGATATCTTGCTAAAGTTTATAATGGATGGGAGGAGGAGAGGCCGTGTTATCAGTGCAATTCGCAAACCATACTTCACGGTGGTTGGGGCAGCAGAGCTAACACAATGGGAGGGCTGACACAAGAGAAGGCAGATGTTATAGCCTTTTTTTATTAGATGAAGTGTTTCTTCTTGAAAGCAAAGAGAACACTTGAAAACCCCTCTTGGAGGACAGTTCATAGGAAGAAAGAAGCCAGTTAGTGGGAGGGCTGCTACATGCTGAGCACCTTTGAAAATCAGGCCATGTATTAAGAAGTTTAAATATAGATCTACAAGCCTAACTTTCGGCAAGTGTATTTAAGAAAAAAAAAATCCCAACAACTTGCCTTGCTTGTCTTTTAAAGAGAGACCAGCATATTCCCTAGAGAACTCTGCAGATCCCCATGCCTCCCAAGCAGCCATCAGCTGCCCAGGTGGGAGCAGATGAGAACCCGGTGCCCTCCAGCAGCTTGGCTTAAGGAGTGAGGGGCTATTCCTGCCCTGGTATAAGTCAACCTAGCTCTCCCTTCCCTCACCTCTGCACGTCTTGCTTAATGAGCAGTCAACCCCTGTACCATTTGTCCCCACTCTTGCTGACAATAGTTTTTGTCCCACGGGGACCGTGGTTGCAAAGTTTCTGAACACCGGAGCCAGAGAGAGAAGGATTACAGAGGGGACAAGTTGTGTAGGTGACATTTCTTGTTTTCTACCTAAAAAGTAACCTTTGTCACACAGTTTTTAAGGCACAATCTTCTGATTTATTGCCGGCCTTTAGGATTCTCGTTCCAATCCTACATCTCCTTACTTGCTATGTTAGAGGGACGAGGTGGGTTTTGCGTCCTGCCTAATAGCAATCCACAGTCACATTTACTATCCAGCCATATACTGGAAAAGTTAAATATCCACTCTCATCATACAAAGACATATTTATTTTACCTAAAGAATTTATATAATACCAACAGTCTGCCTTGGTGCAGCCAAAGAGGCTTAAAAAATTACTAGCAATTCTTTTTTTCCACCTCAGAGCCCCCATCCTAAACACTGAACAAATCCCAGCAGTGTTTAGGGCACATAACATCATTGTTGTCAAATCAATGGTGAATTTACGTGCCGTTAATCCTTGGCATTTATTCAAACAAGCTCAGCAAGTTTTAGCAGCACAATGCATTTTATGTTTTCATCAATGGATTTGCATTGGGAATGAGAGATGCTCTTTGCTTTCCAGTCTGCAGCAGCACACCCAGAGAGTGGGAGATGCAAAGGGAGCATCTGGGACACCCAGAGAGCAGGAGAACTGGAGCAGGAGCAGGTTTGGAAATCTACAGCTGCTAAGCAATGATACTTCTCCCCATCTGTAGATCTCGAGCACTTTCCAGAGGAGGTAAGTATCATCATGGTGACTGGGAAGAACAAGTGAAATGACTTCTCACCCAGGAAGGCAGAGGTACAATTTGAACCCTTCTCACTCCCCTAGTCTTGTCTGTGAATAAAATCACCTCTCTTGCAACTCCACAGAGCTTGCTGCCGAGAGCACCTCTGCCTTGCAACCAGATCTCATCTCCATGAGCCTTCCTTGGCCCATCTTCCTGAAGCATAAAATACTTCTGGAAATTAAACCCATTTTTTTTTAGACTGGAGAATTTGAATGTAGGGTTGTTTTGTGACATGATGTTTACTCATCTAAAAGCAAATAAATATGCTGATAGAACAGTTGACTGTGTCCTTTCCTCTATTTTTCAGAGGAAAGGAGAAATTATGACCACTGTTATGTTGGTATGAACCCCTATCAACTAACTAATTAAATAAATAAGATTTATCTTCAGATTGAGATACCTTTTTTTTAAAAAAGAAAAGAAAAGAAAAGAAAAGAAAAGAAAATCAATAGCTGCTACAAGGCTCTTTGTGCACTTGACAGGTTAAATGTAAGTTCTTTCTGTATGGTCAACATGAGTATTCCTGCATTGAGCAGATCATCCCACAGAGCCTATAGCAGAACCACCCTATAGATTTTTTTGTGCAAAGGCCCTCTACCCCACCTCTGCAGTGGGAAGGTATGGCACACAGGGAGGAGCAGGGGTATCACAGGGAATGCTCTACCACAGACATTCCCTCAACAAATAGGCAATGTGGAAGGCTTGGGAAGCAGACAAAACCAGGGGTAGTGTCTGGACAGGGGTAAAAGAGATTGCAGGAGGGGTTAGCCAGGAAGAAAAGTGTGTTTATCTTCTGGTTCAGGAAAAGAGGAAAATTGAACAAGTGGTGCTGATGTAGGGGGGAAGGAGAGGCAGGAGGAAGAGGTCTGTAGGAGCCCTGGAAGAGCAAAGAAGATATTATGAAAGGAGGGTGTCTGGCCAGGACAAGCAGTTCCATGAAAGGCATTTTGCAAACCTTGAAGTCACTTGGTAATCCTGCAGTGAACCATAAAGTCTTGGTTTGAGCCTGCCTCTCACTGTCTGAACAGGGATTGGAGGGAAAACACCAGACACCAAAGGTTGCTGCCACTGCAGGAAATGTTAAACCACCCAGGAAAGCTCCAAAAATTGCCTAATTGCAGGTGATGCTTCAGTAGTTGTTTAGTGCTCAGGTGTAACCTGGCGCTAGGAATTGAGCTGTTTATTGCTGCTAAAGGGACCATGAAGACTGGCTCACAGAGAGGACAAGAAGTGGACAGGGCAAGAAGGCAGTGTCAGATTTAAAAGGGACACTGAAGAAGGGTGGTCTGGGCAGGCAAATCATATTATTGATTCAGGTTAGAGAGTGAGAGGCACTGAGAGACCTGTTGGTATCACAGAGGCTGAAAACAACACGATTCTCCACTGGCTACTGTGTGTACACAGGCTACCTGTGTAACTAGGCTATTTCCAGTTAACCTAGACAAGCTACTGCGATTGCACAACACAAACAGCATCCAGATCCTACTGGAGGGAGCACACGTCTTTTAATGGTCCACCATAGAGGTGAGCCTCTCTGAAGCTCCACTAGGTTCAGAAGTACCTGTGCAGTGCCACAGGATCCACCGATCTCCCTGTGCTGAAGAGGAACACAAAATAATCTCAGCTTTCACCTGGCTCAAAGGTATCTACTCTATTCATCCATCAGCCTAACCTAGAGCAAAACCACTAGCTCTTGATAGGGTAACGATCCCTGTCCCTTATGCCTGGATGCCAGACGAGCCTGTTACGGTGGCAGCTGTCTGGTGACTCTGAGAAATTATCTTTACAGTAGCTCAGCGATGGGAACCTTAGGAAAAAACATCACTTGGCAGAGAAAGACCCTAATGAACCGTTTGTCTAAGCTGCTCCCAAATCCTCTTGCTGGGTTTATGTGCACTCATGTGAGGATGAGCATTAGTATGAGGGTGGTGGAGGTTAGCAGCAAACAGATTAGTGCCACAAAACGCTGAGCTGGGCTCTGTGTGCGTCACTGTGTGCGCACTCAGGAGGCCGGGACCCGCCCGCAGCAGCTCCTCCGCGCTGTCAAACGCCGCGGACCGGCGGCTGCTGCGCAGCGCCCGGGGAGGGGAGAGTCAGGGCGAGCCAGCGATCCCCCCCATGTCCCCTGTGGTCTTGCAAGTTCAACAGAGCACACAGCCCAGAGACTGGAGCACACTCCTGGGAAGAAGACCACAAATGAAGAGATAACTAAGCTGAAGAGCATCACATTTCCCAGCCTTTGACCTGTAGGAAAACGTTACGCTCGGGCAGAGCAGATGGGATAAGACTTCAGACAGCTGATGCAACACCAACGACCATGGCTCCACTGTGTATAATTTAGGCTAAATGACAAAGATTGGCACAGCATCCCTAGTCTAAAACAACCCCTCTTTTCCCCCCCCTTTTTCTTTTTTTTCTTTTTTTTTCCCCCAGATGCTTTATGCATTTTATCAAAAGGTCATAGATGGATGACCAAATACAGTGAGGGAAAACAAGCAAACAGAAAAATCCCTGCAGCAACTGTGGAGTAAAAAAAAAAAAAGGAATTCTCTATGTTACAGCTGGAAAGAGCAGTGCAGAGGGGGGAGCTGCAGCTGTTGATGCAATAATAGGAGGGAAATGTAAAGCCATCAGTTTTAATGCAGAGCCCCAAATGCAAACTCACAGCATGCAAACAGGAAAGTCCTTGCATAATATTTATCATCTACGAGGGTGACACAATGACCTGTAAATCACAAAGGAGCTTTTCACTGACCCAGTGAGGGTGCTCACAGCTATAAAAGTTTAGGTGATGCATTTTATGAGCAGCTGTGGATGTAGGGGAGCAGTTCCGGAGGTTTCTGATAGCATTTGGGCAGATGAGCAAATAAAAATTTGCACTAAGGAATGTTACCCAGCACTTAGTGTTCTTTCTCCACCTACTGCATGACAAGAGGAATGCTCTACAACCTCACTGAGCTACCTGAGAAGTGATTCTCTTCTAGTGCTACACCCTGTTTTGCCACTGCCTGAGTGCATCCAACTTCCCTTTCTCACTCCAAAGTCTTGTCTGGCTTCCCCATCTGACTCCCCAGTGTTAATCAATGGGATACCTCTGTGTGTTTCTGTGCTGCTGAGTGACTAAAAACTTCTGTCAGTGCTGTTCAGTCTCCCTCTGGGCCTGTGTTGCTTTCCTGCCCTGTTCCAGGGTACCTAAAAAAGTTCTTACTTTCAAAGAACTGCTTGCTGTCCACAACACCCAAGCAAAGAGCAGGCCATCATCTTCTGCAGGGCATGGAGATTTGAATGCTTTTATGGCCCTGTTGTGGCCATTCTTTCTTGGTACCCCAGCCTATGCTGAAAGCCAAATCCCACCCCAGGGATGACCTGAAGGTAAGAGCAATAAGAGAAAGAGGGCAGACACTACATCTCCCCTGTGGTAACAAAACGTGGTCTGGGAGCTCCACCAGCTCTGCTCCTCTCTAAGATGGGTGGTACTTCCCAGCTGGGAAAGTCTTACCTGCAAGGAGACAGTCAGACATTGGTACTTATTACCCTGGAAATGGAAACAAAAGGGGAACCAGGCATGGCCACGTCGGCTATAGTACCGGACCTGCTTACTGTCCACTGTACTCTGCCCAGAAGGGATATAAAGAAAGCACCCATGGAGGGCAGGGATGTTTCCTGATGGGAAAAGTATTCCCAAGGGCCTCACAACTCAGTCTGGCACACAGCAGTCTGCCCCCTGCTCTTCCAGCCCACACTGGAAGACACACTGACCCACACCAGCCATCATGCCAGTCCCTGCGAACTCTGCAGCTCCTTTGTTTCACTACCTTATTCTGGAATTTGGGGTTTTCTTCTTTTCAGAAGACAAGGGTTTTAACGGGCTGCAGCTGTAAACAGGACAGTCTTTCAGCTACGGTGCACTGCTGTGCCTGCACCACTTCATTTCAAGCCCCTGCCCTGATCCAAGGAGCTGGGTTATCTTGACCTGGAAGGATGCACCTTGGCTGAAAAAGCAAACAATCAGCAAAGAGAATACCTGCTGTAATCAATAAAAGCATAAGATTGGCACACATCTTTGAGAAAAGGAGGACAGCTTTCCTGTAAACTGCTCCCCTGCCTTTGGGATTCCTAGAGTCTGAGAATTTCAGGCCATGTAACTAAAAGTTCAGCCCTTGTAACACCATATAATGGGTGGTCATACAAAGCAGAAGAGACATTACCCTGAAAAAAACTGCCCTTCTTCAGTGAATGTTATTGCAAGGGTTTTGACATGGCCGCTCCACGGCTTCCCACAGTTGGCAAGTGCTTTTTATCTCCATAAACTGTATCACAGGCAATTTTTCCAGTGTGTTCACAGCGTATCAGAAGCAATGTGCACTCTTCGGTTGAGATCACAATAAGCTTTACATCCATTTAGCATCTGTTCCCATAGGTTGCCACACTGCAGAGTTGGCTTTTCGTTCACAAAGCACTTGCAAAACATCTCTAGGGTCTCAAAACGTATGCAGCTCTGGAAGGGGTTGAGCAGGGTCATTGTTACCATTACCAGTCACACGTAAAGGACTTTTTTAAGCCTCTGAAAAGCACCAACACCCAAACTGCCTACAAGATGACCTGAGTTAGTCAGGAATCTCATCCATCCCATCAGTTACATCTGCTCTATCAACATTATTCTCTACTTACGGGACAGACATAAGTGCTCATTTTCAAATGAGTCTGGCTTTCATTTTCACCCTCAAATCAGGATCTCATTTTCAAAGTGTTAATCTTCCAGCTCATTCTGGGCCACAGACAACTAGATTTTCTCAAGCAGCCTCCAGGCAACATGTCATATTCTTCTAATACCTGGCCTACAGCACAGATAGGCAAGAGGAGGGAAGCTGTGTTAGCAGCCAAACGAAAGAAGGTGCAAAGGAAAAAGCTGATATTTCACAGGCACTGTGGCCTAGTTTCACACCTCTTTAACTTACTCTCTTCCAGACAACAATAGTCTTTGGAGCTAAGGACTGGTTTTAACTTGCTGTTGCACACTTACTGCTCAAGCTGAGTGCGTTTCACCAGCCCAAACAGCTAAAGCTAAACCCTTCCAACTGTGAAGGGAAGCTCGACCCCAGAACAAAGCCACATTATGCGACCCTCAGTCTAAAGGCCTACACTGTACAAAATCCAGAGCTGAAATGTGTAGCTTGAGCCCTCCTCAGCTCTCTCAGCACAGCTGCTGCATCCACGGGCAGGGAGGCTCCCATTCTCCCACATGTGGTATCTCCTAAGCTTGGCACCAAGTCCCTCTGCTAGCCCAGAAGCAGCACGCACATCCCATGCTACATCCAGCAACATGCCTTTGCATGGAGGGGCAGAGATGGAAGGGGACCTCACCACAGCGCATCAGCTCTTCCATAGCTGTACGGACTGTCTGCAGGCAAAGAGTGCAGTTTGGGACAATGCCCCAGGGACCTGGTGCTAGAAAAGGGACTGGCACACCATTGGCACCCTAATCAGAAATACAAATTTGCAAGCCTGCTCCACTCCCACCTGCTAGAGGTGGCACTTTGTCCTCAACTGCTAGCAATAGGCTGAGGACAGGCCATCACCATGCAAAATGAACGGAGCAGCAATGTCTTTTTTTCTTTCCCAACCTATGGCTGGACTGTAGGAGTGCTCAGGACCAGACAAACACTATCTATCACATCAAAACAGAGTGAAGAATGATGGTTGTATGATTTGACCTTGTTAATCCAGGTGTTTAGTAGAATGTACAAGTCAATAGCCGCTGCTAATGAGCTGGCATCAATATACCTGCTCAATATTCAATATTCAAGCACTGCTAACAGGACATTTTTTTTGCAGCTGTGACTTTAAAACCACTTCTGGTCTGGAAACACAGTACAGAAAATTCCCATGACATTCCAGTGAAGACAACTGCTTAGGAAAGCAGTTTATATGGGGATAAAAACAAGCAGACTCTTTTGTAGGCATTGGCATACTGATTAAAGTGCCATGTGTCTTGCCTTAGGGTGCTCATTGTAGCTGCCAATTTGTTGAGAGAGACAAAGGGCAGAGAGAGCATGCGTGGAAAAGTGCACAGAACTGGGCTTGGATGGGTATCTGCTGCCTTTCAGCCATTGCAAAGATGAAAGTGGTCCATTTAAACTGTAGACTAGCAATCCCTCTTCATCTTGGGGAGATGCCACCCTCAACATCCACTTCAAGGTGGTGAACAACCTGATTTCACACCATAAATGCCACTTGTTTCAAAAGAACTTTTTTTCACACTGATCTTTCAGAAACTGTAGCAAGCATGTGCCAAAAATTCAGCCATTTTCAAATAATTTCAAATATCCAATGTCAGGCGAGGTTATAGCCAGACAGTTTCAACCTCTGGATGATAACCTCTTCCCTAGAGGTGTGTCAGGCCCACAGAGGGGTCTCAGTCAGAGTCAAGGAGTCAGGTGGAGCCTGGGAACCCCTTGTTGCAGGATCCATCCAATCTAAGTGCATCTTCAAGTATGAGCAGTAATTTTATCGCTTGTTAAGAAGAGTAAAGGAATACAACTCATGCATTTTTGTGCTAGAAAACCATAACCTGGAAAATCACTGGGACCTGTGAGGCCAGCTCATTGAGACTGTAACACCATGGCTGTAAACTCTTTCAGCCACTGCACGGGCTCCCAGTCCACCCTTGAAGTCTCTCTGGGATCAGGATGAAGAGTGTCTGCAGCCTGGGAGCTCAGGTGGGGGGAGCAAGGCATGGGTGGCTGAGGTGAGGGACCCTAGGTCCCTTTGCAGCCAGTAGCCCACTGTGGCCAGCTGCACGGGCTCCTCACTGGGCCCACAGGGAGGACTTTAGCTGTTGAATAAAACAAGGGGCCATGTGGGCTAGAGAAGCGCAATCAGCAGCCTACACCCCAGCCTAATGAGTGCTGGGGGCTACAGGAAAACTGTTCCAGGTGACAGGAGGGGCAAAAAACCTTTCAGTAACATCATTGAAGGGATAGGGATCAGCTAAGTACTTGAGTAGCCTCTTGCCTGTTGCCAAACTACTGAACTATGCTGCGGCTTCAGCTGCCCTGTCCCAGCAGAGATGTTTTCCTCTTCATGACACTCACCTTCCAGCTCTCTCACTACCTCTTACCAACAAAGTTAGCAGAAACTAATGCTCTCGCTGTGGCTTTAATGAGATTTTAATCTTGTGGGCAAACAGTTGTCTGGTATTATTTCAGCATTCAGTATTGCTCAGCTCTCAAAACTTAACTCAGTTTTAACTGAGATCCTGGGAAACTCCTTTTGTCTTGCTACTCCAGAAGAGGATAGTATGTCCTTCCCAGGCCCCTGGTGGTGGTACACCCAAAGGACGTTTCAACAGCTACCCAGCATTGCTTAGGTTTCCTGAAGCAGATTTGCACTCCAAGTGTTACTTACCAATTTAATGTTATTTCAACCACAGCTATTTTACAGTGCTAAAACTAGCTCTGTAAATACTATCGATCTTGGCCCCTGCTCTGAAAAAAAAAAAAAAAACAACCTAGTTCTACTGGATGTTGTGCACATTTATTTCTTGCTAGGCTCCAGGGAAATGCTTTAACAGCGTATAGCTTAGCATTAACACCACTGACCTTTTTTTCTAAGCCTCATCGGTTCCTTAGTCAGATGGTAGTGGAGAAGTCAACTGTTGTTGCAGTTACTGCCTTGAAATCAAGGGCTAAAACAACAGCAAGAAGAATCCACACAAGGCAACACAGCTCTTCAGCTGCGTCAAAGCCAGCAGCTTTGATGCTTGTGCTTTCACAGGACTGACTAAACAGATCGATTAGATCTGCATCAGCCATTCTGCAAGTCATAATTGGAAAATAATATTTTCACAGGATTAGAGCTTCTTGCTTTGAAAATAAGCAGCTTCGCTGTGGGTAAAATTTTCCAAGGCACCTATGTGATGCAGGGAGCAGAGCCCAATTTCAGAACAGGTCATCAGACCCGTGGCAGCTTACCTGGCCTCTGAAGGGTAATGGTGGCAGTGGAGAAATGATAGCTTGGGCTTCACCTCACACTGCCCCTCTAAACCTGCTTGCTGGCAGGTTTCTAGTGCAATTGCTTTTTTGGGGTGTTTCTCCTCCTCTGCATCTTTACCTATGGTAACTAAGGCTCTCTGAGAAGGCCACAAACAAGCCCCACACGGAGGCCTGTCTGCCATCCATCCACATTATGTACCTGCGCATTCACGTTGGATGGGGACAGCCTGACCCAGAACTGACCCCCACCTCTTGCTCACATTGGGGGCGAATTTGTGTGAAGGCAGGTGAGCTCACCACAGTGCAGAGATCTGGACAGTGAAGCTGTGTAGTGCAGAATGAACCCAAGGGAGTGGAGCAACACTCCATGGCAAAACCACAGTCCCCCTTGCTCCCCTCTAGGGAGGTGAGAGGGTTGCAAGCAGGCTCTATTGCAGCCCACCAGCCTCTGGAGGGGCTGCTTGCTGCCACAGGACCCTGCAGGGAGCCAGGAAAGCAGAGCTCACATGCCACAGCCTCCCTAGGTCAGGTGCACCACAAGAGGCTTTCCTCCCCTGTGCTCCTGAGCTGTCACATTCCCACCCCACCTCAGGGCTGCCCTGCAATCATCCTGCTCCTCTCTCTCTGCACCAGAAATTTCCCCATAGATGTCACCTCACAACTTGAGCTGGGGCTGGTAACACTTTCCTAAGTGCTCCCATGACAGTATAGGGTCAGGCAGTCTTTCCCAGGTTATACCTCCCTCACCTAAAAGGAGATATTCGACCCCCCCCCTCACTGGCATCTTTTGTCCCTCCAAGATCTCCATACCTCCCAAGTGATACATCAGGCTCCCCCAGCATCACCCAGCATCTACGCGCTCAGGCGAATGCAGGCAGCACGACCCTTGGTCCCGTTTCACACACCAGCAGAGACCCAGGAGCACAAGCTCCGTGCACGGCCAGGGCTTCCTGCTGCTCAGGGAGGGTCCCAGGCGGGGACAGGGCAGCAGCACCCACGTTGCAGCTGCACTGGGGAGATGCCACGCTGCAGCAGAAGGAGAGGCAGACTCCAGAGCAGTGAACTGCAGGTTTAACACGTGCATACTGGGGCAGCCCAGGCCTCCTGCCCAGGTTGCTGGGCCTCACAGGAGGGCTTCCTGGGCCCACCACCTTATTGAAGAAACAATCCTGCTTCTGGAGATCAGGGGTCACTTGCCACCCTGAGCTGGGCTATGTGACCTGCTCGGCTGGACCCCTGATGCCCATCCTCGAGCGCCTCATGCCGTCAGCAGGGTCATCGTGGCAAACACTGCCCTGGGTTACATCCAGCTCAGTTTTTCCAAGGATTTGTAACACTGCGCTGGGTGAGCTTTTCTAGCTGAAGGCCACCGGAGGGAGCTCCGGCAAAGCAAATGAAGGCTCACAGGCGCTTCCGCACCCATCATTCAGAGCAGCGGCTTTCACCCGGTCAGCCTCACGCCTTTCCGAGTCACGGGATTGTTTCCGGGGGCAGTCGTGGAAAGCAAATGGAGAACAGCACGCCTGCTCTCAGGAGACATCCAGCACTGCACATCAGTCTGCTTCTTTCCTGGACACAGGGCATGGTGGTGCAGGAAAGCTCCGACAGCACCCATTTGTGCCACAGGGTACTGGGAACAGCCTGTTCACCTGCACTTCTTACCCAGGTCTGGCCCAGGTGAACTCCCATCGGAGCTGGTGGGAGGTTTGTCTGACACAGGGAAGCACCAAGAAGCCTGCTGTAGGTGCACTGTGCCTTGCCTTTCTGCCCAGGTTGCTGGGCCTTTCTGCAGGCTGCTGTGACTGGGCTCTTTTCCTAAACAAAACACCTTATGCAAAGGTATTTCAGGACAGATCTGGCATATCCCTTATTTTTGTGTGTGACTGTGGAGCTGTGAGCTGAGTTCAGCTTCAGACAGTAAAAGGAATGTGCAGGAGGTTCCCCTGCTGCCTACAGCAACTTGCTCTGATATCCCTGCTCCAGTTCACTAGCAGAAATACCTGCTGCTATTTTTAGATCCAGTATTTGCTGATAAGAAAGCTGCACTGTGAGGGTACAGTCCCGTGATGGGCTTGAGCTGAACAAATTTGTTGCCACAGAAAGAGAGAAGCCTTACACTCTGTCTTCCTCCTTCCACCCTCTTCTTCCTGCTTTCCCTCCCTCCTCCCAACCTGCGCTCCCATCTGTGCCGTGCAGCATCATTTCGCCTTGCAAATTCTGATTTCAAGATAAAATGATTCAGCTTATTAACTGCAGTTCAGTCTGCTTACCATGCAGTTAGGCAAATAGGAGAGAGGGAACAAAATAAGCACTGGGAGGGGTGAGAGAAAGCGGCCTCTTACACTGTGGCTGAGCTAATGTTAGCTGAGCTCCTGCTCTGTCAGGAAACCACAACCAAATGAAGCCAGCTGGAGCCAGGCTGAAAACAAACAAAATGATGCAACTGGGACTGCAGATCTGCAAGCTGCTTTCTGGAGGGCAGTATATACAAAGAACTTGCATGGTCTCAAAGGGCACTGAGCAAGTCCTTGGAGGAGAGATACAATAAAGGGTACTAAACTGATGAGCCACTAAAGGCTCAGGGGGTCCTCTCAGCTGAAAAAAGTTGGAGGCTGGGAGCATACCTGGGGAGAGAGGGCAGCTCACGTGTGCACACCCTGCTCTTCTCCCCTCTCTCTCAGATATGCCTTTTCTTTCACCAGGCACACACGCTCACCAGCGATCAGCAGAAGCAGCACATCCTCCTCCACACAGGGAGGGGATTCTCAGCGTTTTCCATGCAGACTGACCCGTCCATCCCAGTTACCACACAGCCACAGAAGAGCCTGTGCTCCACCACCATGCTGCCACAGCTGCTGGCAGGAGGGCCTGCAGATGTTTCACCGATGTCTCTGGCACCTCCAAGTGCACAGTCACCCACACTGAACTGGAAGCAGCCTCTGAACTTGTACAAATCTGTCCCTGTAGCCTTATTGGCAAGCTCCTGCTGCTCTGCCCAGAGCTTCACCTTGGGAGAGTGCTTCCAACAGCTAGGCAGCTGGGAGGGCCCCCCAGGCTCCGGCCAAGGCCAGATCAGACAACCGTTGTGATGGGCTCCCGACCACAGAATGCCCCACTGTGACTAGTGGGGATCCCTCCAAGGTTTCCACCAAACTTTGCTGTCTTGCTGTCCTCAGTCTTCTGATTGCTGCAAAGTACCTGGGGGCAGCAAGAAAGCAACACCTGGAGACATTTTTCAAGAATACCCACAAGGGTCCAAAGAGATCAGTTTCTCCCACAAAATGCTCCATCCAAACCGCCCAGGACAGAACAGAGAAGAATTCCCTCAAAGGAGCAGGTGGATTTGCATGTCGGGTGGACTTTGACTACTTTCCAGTCAATCCTTTTGGCCCTTGGGGTATGAAAGGGGTGAGCTGGATCAGGCACAGCCCTGGGGCAGCACTTCACAAGGCTAGGAAAGGTCTGAGACAGGAGAGCCAGGATTATGCTCACAGGAGCAGGCACTGAGGTGGAAGAAAAAGGTTTTTCTCCCTTTTCTGGGGAACAACAGGGATGCCATCCCCCCACGGCCACAGTATAGGCATGCTGCCAAGTTGCCCACATCTGGGGAAAGTGCAGGGTTCAGCACAGTCAGAGGGCAAGGGATGAGGCTCACCTTGGAGAAACCACCTTCCTGGTCTTAGAGTTCTTCTGCCTGGTCAGTATTGCTGCTGTCTCTACTGACTTTTCAGGGTTAGGCTATCACAAGTCCTCAAAAAAACTTGAATCCCTGCCTAGCAAGGGGGGCTAGAGTGCTACAGGGAAAGAAAACATGGAGAAATCAAGTGATTTGCACCCAGATAAGGAGAGTGTAAATGATGGGGTGCAAAAATTTTAGCCTTGAAACATGGCTCTGGAGAGACCAGAAGCACGGTTGCAGCCTCAGACACCAGATGTGCACCAAGGTCTCCCTCCTGGCATGTATAAAGGGTGGCCACAAACGCAACAGCCCTCGCTGATATGTGCAGAATGTTCCTGTTTCTACCTCCAGCACGCAGGACCAGGTCTGCACCCTTTGCCAGGGTGCTTCGCCCACACCACCAGCTGAGAGGTCCTGCCGCTTCGCCCGTGAGCAAGGAGCGAGTGCAGCGCAGGTGTGGAGAGGTGGAGCGGCTGGATGTAGGACCTCCCTCCCTGTGAGCCTGGGCTTGGTGAACCCTCTGTCTGAACCACCAAGCCTGTTCCTGAATTCTTATTCTGGACATCTCCTTTCCATTTTGCTGTTGGGAAAGTCACCTGATTTCTACACCTCCTCTGTAAAGGGAGGAGGATGGCATTTTTGTCTAGCTTGTAAGCTCCTTTCGGCAGGGGGAGAGAGGCCTCTTTCTATAAAGGAAACAGCACAATGAGGGTCTTGACCCCAGACCACACAGCAGTTTGCTGGGCCAAAGTGCTAAACACAAAATCAAATAATGTGCCAAACTTTAAAGTCCTGCAGCTTTATTAATTTCCTTGGGTTTCAATCAGAAAGCACTGTCTTAATAGTTAACAAATCAGCAGTGCCTCTCATTATAGGTTGGATCTCAAAAACTCTCCAAGGAAGATTTCCATAAGACATCCAAATCTCTCAATCATCTTCTGCAGCCTCTGCTCCATTTCTTCTCTACTACTGCTCTTCGACTCAGCATTTCCTCTCCTCTTCCCTCATCCTACCTCACTGACTGCCCCTCATACCAGACAAGTCACATTTACCTTCACTCACAGCACCAAAGCAGTGTCCTCACACCACTGATGGTGATTAGCTCTCAACTGTGAGTGACCTGGTGGCCTCAGAGAAAGGGTCTGTCCCCATACACTCAGTGCCATGGTCTCTCATGCCTGTGTATGTTGCCCTGATGAAAGACGAACAAACAAAACCACAGCCACTTTACACCAGATACACTCCTCCCCTAGAACCATATGGAGACTATGGCCTCGAAGAACTCACCTTTCTCCCTGCTGTGCTGTGTAGCATTTACTGGCGTTGCTATAATTAAGGATCTTTAATAAGATCTGCTTATATAACCATGGTGATTAATGAAGTATAGGCATGGAAGTAGATTAGAGATTACTAGCTACATCTCTGTTCTAATGTACACAAGTCGCCTTCTCTGATTAGTTTTTTGATGTTGCATCTTGAAGTGGTTCTCCCTCTTCATGGTTGTGCCATGTTCCAAGAAGTGTCAAGCAGAGAGCTGGTAAAATTGCTCAAAGGGCTTGATGGCTGTGGGTTACTATTTATCCCTACGCACCCACCATTAGCAAAATCCCTTTAACCTGAGAAGCCAAGTCCTGTGCACTGGTCTGGAACTCCAGGTACTTCTTTAATTAACAGAGTTTTGAGCACCGGCAAGGAGAAAGTGCTGTTCTCCAGTCAACGCATTAAGTACTGTATGTACTGACCCCTAGGATGTGCTTCTGTTTGTTTTAACTTCTTTTTTCTACATCCAAGCATTGCTTTCTGTTGTCTCACAACCTTTTTTTTTCTTCCCCTTTCCTCCTTGCTCTGCCTCTCTTAAAAATGGCTGCTTCCCTACTACCTTATTTTTTCTCTCAACTCTTTAACACCAAACCAAATCTGGGTGGGAGCCATTTTCTCCTCACCATGTGTTATCTCTCATCCAGTGATGACACTAGGCTTAAGAAGGCAGACCAAACCAGAGAAGGGTTTGTGGCAGCATTTAACCCAATAGATCTGAGCAAATTAGGGCAGGGGACTAACCTGCAATAAGTCATCAACCTGAACAACCCTGGAGCAGAGGAGAGTATGTGCAAAGACAGGGAATGCAGCCAAGCTGTGTTTCCCCTCTCCTGAGTCCTGCAAATGTCCTTGTTTAGATTTGGGCAAAATAAAATAAAAATATGCAGTAGTAAGTGTAATTCCTGCTCACGTTTCCTTTGCTTTGCTGGCTCCTGCCTCCCATCCCACCTTTCTGGCTATGATGTCAACAGGAAATTCAAAGGGTCTTCTTCCCTCTCTTCTTACAATCCCAGGTCCCCCTCTTCTCTCTAAGTTTCACCCTGTATGAAAGGTGAAGTTACTCAAGGAAGCTGAGAAGGAGCCTTTTACCCTCACTGTGGCATGCCCATGGGATGTTGCCTCCAGAGCCTGCAGGGTCTGTCTGCATCACTGCCCTTCCGTTAGGCAGCTGCACTGCAGCATCTCTTTCTTCCAGCAATGGTTCGGTTATATGGACAGATGGAAGACAGAAGATGGAAGGTGCAAGATGGAAGATGTCCCATTTCTTGGATAATCAGTAACAGTACCCCTAACACCTCTTTGAGGTTGGATTAATTACAAGCTTGTTGACATCTCATTAACTCACACACAAGAAGACACTTTGTTTCATTTCTCAATTCATTCCTAGATAGCTACAGAAGGAAGAAACCTGATGAAAAGACTGGCTGCTATTACTGCACAAATCAGGGTGATCCCACCCCCTGACACACCACAGGTACCACGCAGGTGCAGCACCCTCCTGTTCTGCTGTGCCACATGACGATCTCGTCATCATGTGCGTGGCCAGGCTGGGCACCGGAGGGAAAGGGGACGCAGAGAGTGGGCTATGCAGTTCTGGGGGGATGGACTCCGCTGTCCCCAGTGTAAGTGGCACACCTGGTATAGACAACTAACGAAGAACAAAACACTAGTGGGTTTATTTTTCAATAGCTCCGTGACCCATAAGGTGTAGTTCTGGACCTAGGACTACTGTCTCCCTGAGAAAAGAGGTTAGTCAAGCACTCTCCATGCAGCCAACCATCACCAGCTCCACATCGATTCCACCAGCCACAAAGCACAACTCTGTGCAATTCCCTCTTTGAGCTTGTACTCCTGATGCCTAACATTAGGCATCTACTTTCGCTGGAGGTATCACAAGGTTTCTGCTTGTCACGTATAAAGGTGTATTTCTGACATGGGAGCAGCCATTCTGGTTTGTTTTCTAATAACATCTCCAGGTCAAGTTACTTGTCTGTGAAACATGGATGCAGAGTCAGCAGACTTCAGCACAACTGACTTACAGTGTCTAAGTCACAGACACGCTCTGGAAAATGTTTCTTGCTCTCAGCAGTACACCACACAAGCTAGAGCAAACGCAAAGCTCAAGTGAATGGCATCTTTACAAGATAAGGAGTGAGAAACCTGTGCTTTTCAAATAGTGAAAACAGCTTTTCATTCCTCAGGGAAAACATATTGCAAGATATTTTAACTCAAGGCTTTAAGAAAAACATGGAAGCAAAAACCAGTGGAATTTTCTTCCATATCTTATGTAAAACATATACTCTGAACACACATTACAGGCTGCTTGCAGTGACGAATGAAAATCCCCAAAAATTCCTGCTTTGTCAGAGCTCATTGCAGGCCACTGCGGTTGTAGCTCCTTTGACAGCTTGGGCTAGGTCAAGACTCACAGCAGGTTCCCACCAGGTGACTGAGCTAATCCAGCAGCACACTGCTGTTGAAAGGGGTTGTCCCACTCCTCTACCAGCCTTGCTCCGAGCTGCAGCTGCAGCAGTCCTAATCTTCCTTGTGCTAGCTCAGGCACCCATTGAACTGCTCAGTGAGTCAGCTCCACTCACTGCACAAGCAGGAAATCACTCTTTCTAACAACATCTTCTGACTGTGCCAGGGATTTCTGCTTCTAACACCTGCATCACAGTTGTGAAAGTGAAGGGACATTGGGGAGTGCAGAAGGAAGAAGCAAAGGGAAGTTAATCTGTCTGTACGTGGCAGAAGTTCTAGCAGAAAGCTTTTGTCATCTCAGTAAGGAGATGGAAAAAAGAGAGGACGTAAAGGTGAGAGAGAGCGGGTGAGTTTTACATCCCAAAATAGCATGTACGCAAGTAAGACAACAGGACATACAGCAGTGCCAAAAACTCTGTCCTTGTCCTGTGACAGGTCATGGTGTCTTTGAACCAGCTTAGACCAACTGGGGAATTCCAGAGCGTGTCACAGAGAGCGACTAGACTCCCTTCATCGGGTTTAACTACTGTAAAGTGGTGAAATGTTATTAAAACTGCCATTCCATTTTTGAAGCAGATGCATTTTAAAAGTGTTTTGCAGTCAGACAGAAATATATTTGGCTTATTTCCTCAAAACCAGACTTGCAGTTGAGGTCCAGCTCCACTGCGTTAGGGCACAACACAACGAGTACTCATGCGTGTGAATAGTCCTATGTACTACAACTGGGGTGTGAACACTATGTGAAATATATTTGTCAATGTTTTGGGGAATTCCAAAATATCCAGGAGATTAATTTGAGTCTCTTAGAGACACTGAGTAATACTTCAAGTGCTCAGTCCTTAATTTGTGCATAAACAAAAAATGAGTAAGTTTGCTTTCCTGCAGTAATTTTCAGAGTGGAACAACACTTCCGCAAATGCTGACCAGGCTGTATAGCACTACAGTACCTGCACACATTACTATTCCTTTTCAAAAACTTCAAGCAATGAAAACTTGCTTCATTCAAGTTTGTACCTTTAGGCCTATAATTCCTTGGTACTTCCCAGAATGACCGGAAAGAATTTGATCCTAGCCTCCGTTCTGCTTTAAATAAAATACCTGTTTTTCTTTGCAGCTCATCCAACTTTTATTTAAAGTCCTTCAGAGCCTGTACCATCCTGCCTCTGAGCAATGACTTTATTCCAGCACTTGAAGTCACGATAATGAAGGTCTAACTCAGATTCCTTGTCAGTGTCCTTTGCACCAATGGCTAACTGCAGGAAGACCTTTTAGCTTTTAAGCAGGTTCCTTATTTTCTCTACAATCATATAAACTTCTCTTAATGCTGAGCCCCAACAAGCCCTTTTTTCATGTCTGCCTTCAGTCATTTTTTTTTTTCAAACCACCATCTTCTGAGCTGTCACACCCTTGGGCCACCAAATAGCCAAACAGCTTCAACAGCCATCAAAGGCTTCTCAATTTCCTTCTACCATTGGCTGTCTGTCTTCCACTCTGAGCTTACTCTGCCAACAGATTGCTTCAGAAGTTTGGGTACAACACCCCAATGGCCACACCATGCTGCAGAATGGGGGAGGGTGCAATTAGGAAATTGGTGCACACAGCGGGACGTGGAGGCACAGTACACTTCAGCTATTTCCCCAGCTGAACCACTGGGGGAGCATAGCCTATGTTACAACTTATGCCATGCTCCGGATGAGGCACTTGCAGGCCTCTGCAGGCACAGGAGAGGCCTCCAGCTCCCACAGGGCAGTCTCCGTTCTGCCACAGGCTGCCTGGTCCCAGACAGGCAGCTGCCACCCCTTCCCAAAGCACCCAGGCTCCTGTGGAGAAAAGCAGTGTTTCCCATAGCATCATAGAACGCTTTGGACTGGAAGGGATGTCAAAAGGTCATCCTGTCCAACCCGTCTAAAGTAAGCAGGGACATCCCCAACTAAAACAGGTTGCCCAGAGACCCATCAAGCCTGACCTTGAATGTTTCCAGGGACTGGGCCTCCATCACCTCTCCGGGCAGCCTGTTCCAGTGTTTCACCATCCTCATAGTAAAAAACTTCTTCCTAATGTCTAATCTAAATCTACCCTGCTGGAGTTTAAAACCATTGCCCCTCATCCTGTTGCTACACACTGTTTTAAACAGTCCTTCCACAGCTTCTCTCTAGGCCCCTTCAGGTACTCGAAGGCCACCATAATGTCTCTCCAGAGGCTTCTCTTCTCAAGGCTGAACAACCCCAGCTCTCTCAGCCTA